>NC_056742.1:274067018-274281491 GCF_019279795.1 Protopterus annectens | reverse complement strand
CAGATAAAACACGCAAGTTGTTTGGCCAGTATTTAACAGAGCAGGATTAAGGGTGGGAGAAAAATAGCACTTTCCACTCAAAATAAAATAACACTTTCAACACAGATCAGAAGCCAGCAAATATGATCTTAAATCAGTCAAGCAAAAGCAATTAGAATACTGTAGAACTTTGGAAAGAAGTGCCAAAACATATATTTATCAATTTATATCTTGAGTTGTTTCAGTAGCTCTCTCAGTCAGAACTCAATTAGATTCAATCAATGAATGCAGAGGTATCAAACAGGGAATATTAATTATACTAGCAAGCCTTGAGACAATCAGATAAAACACACAAGTTGTGTGGCCAGTATTTAACAGAGCAGGATTAATCGTTGGGAAAAATAGCACTTTCCACTCAGAAAAATAACACTTTCAACACAGATCAGAAGCCAGCAAATATGATCTTAAATCAATCAAGCAAAAGCAATTAGAATACTGTAGAACTTTGGAAAGAAGTGCCAAAAAATATAGTTATCAATTTATATCTTGAGTTTTTTCAGTAGCACTTTCAGTCAGAACTTAATTAGATTCAAGCAATGAATGCAGAGGTAACAAACAGGGAATCTTAATTATACTAGCAAGCCTTGAGACAATCAGATAAAAGACACAAGTTGTTTGGCCAGTATTTAACAGAGCAGGATTAAGGATGGGGGAAAAATAGCACTTTCCACTCAGAAAAATAACACTTTCAACACAGATCAGAAGCCAGCAAATATGATCTGAAATCAATCAAGCAAAAGCAATTAGAATACTGTAGAACTTTGGAAAGAAGTGCCAGAAATATACTTATCAATTTATATCTTGAGTTGTTTCAGTAGCACTCTCAGTCAGAACTCAATTAGATTCAAGCAATGAATGTAGAGGTAACAAACAGGGAATCTTAATTATACTAGCAAGCCTTGAGACAATCAAATAAAATGCACAAGTTGTTTGCTCAGTATTTAACAGAGCCAGATTAATGGTGGCGGAAAAATAGCACTTTCTACTCAAAAAAGAACACTTTCAACACAGATCAGAAACCAGCAAATATGATCTTAAATCAATCAAGTAAAAGCAATTAGAATACTGCAGAATAGTGTATAACCTTGGAAAGTAGTGCCAAAAAATATACTTATCGATTTATACCTTGAGTTATTTCAGTAGCACTCTCAGTCAGAATTCAATTAGATTCACTCTGAAAAAGAATTGTCAGCATTTGATCTCATTGCTTGAAGAGGGTCACTGACAACCTTTGCCTCTTCACAAGCCTGAATCAAGTCAATCCATTCCTGCTGCAGGTGCAGATGAAGTGTCTTAAACATATCAAGCACATACTCACTTGTAACCAGAGCTACAATGAAATCAAATATTGTGATAGATTACAGATACGTGTCAGCATCTTTGTCATACTTGGCAATACTCTCTAAAGTACTGAGTTAGAACATTTAATCTACAATTCTGTCCAAGCTAATGGTGCTACACACCTCTGAATTATTATCCTTTGCTCTGACAAAAGTTCAGATAATTCTCCCCAACTGATGAATTTGTATTTTCTGCCAGTAGTGCCTGACAACAGCCCAACACCTTAAACTAAGGCTATGGCAGTCAAGACATGAACTAGAAGTGGGTCAGTCTTTGAAATGCTTTCCCTTTGGTATGTCATTACAAAACATGAAGATGAATATACTTACTTATGTCCCAAACAGTAAAAACAAAACAAAGTGAATCTCAACATATATTACATCAAAAATTTAGAATATGCTTGGTTGTTAAAACTACAGTGCACTAAGAAACATATGAAACAGAGTGCAAAACAGTGAAACTCTGCAACCAATATTACCATACTGTTAACTTTCTAAGTTTATTAAGAGCAGTACTTAATCTGTTGCTATTTTCATGCCTTTGCCCTCCCCATCATGTTTTTTTTTCTGCAAACTTCATATAACTCAGAAAATTTATAATAACCCATATCCAGTTCTTCCAGCAACTTCTCCAGTTTATAGCAGTGGTATTTAAAATGAGCCCCTGTGTTTGGGTCTGCTCACACACAAAAATGGATGCTAACACTGAGACAGTTACTCCAGCAACTTTTTAAAGTTTATAACAGTGAAATTTAAAATCTGTCCCCATTAATGGGTCTTTGTCCTCACGCAGAAAATGCATGTTAACACAGATACAGTTATTCCATCAACCTTTCCAGTTTCAACAGCTGTATATAAAATGAACCCTATGTTTGGGACTGCTCACACACAAAAATGAATGCTAACATAGAACTGGATATTCCACCAACCACACAGAAAATGCATGTTAACACTAATCCAGTTATACTTGAAACTTTTCTGGGTTATAGCAGTGGTATTTAAAATGAGCCCCTATGTTTGGGTCTGCTCACACAAAAAATGGATGCTAACACAAATCTGGTTATTCTACCAACCACACAGAAAATGCATGCTAACACAGATCCAGTTATTCCAGCAAATTTCTAAGTTAAGAGAAATATTTAAAATCTGTACATTCACGCACAAAAAAAATGCATGTTAACACTAAGACAGTTATGCCAGCAATGTTCTATGTTTATAATAGCAAAATTTAAAATCTGTCCCCATTATTGGGTCTTTGTTCTCACACAGAAAATGCATGTTAACACAGATACAGTTATTCCATCAACCTTTCCAGTTTCAACAGCTGTATATAAAATGAACCCTATGTTTGGGACTGCTCACACACAAAAATGAATGCTAACATAGAACTGGATATTCCACCAACCACACAGAAAATGCATGTTAACACTAATCCAGTTATACTTGAAACTTTTCTGGGTTATAGCAGTGGTATTTAAAATGAGCCCCTATGTTTGGGTCTGCTCACACAAAAAATGGATGCTAACACAAATCTGGTTATTCTACCAACCACACAGAAAATGCATGCTAACACAGATCCAGTTATTCCAGCAAATTTCTAAGTTAAGAGAAATATTTAAAATCTGTACATTCACGCACAAAAAAAATGCATGTTAACACTAAGACAGTTATGCCAGCAATGTTCTATGTTTATAATAGCAAAATTTAAAATCTGTCCCCATTATTGGGTCTTTGTTCTCACACAGAAAATGCATGTTAACACAAATCCAGTTATTTCAGCAACTTTTACAGTTTCTAACAGCAGTATTTAAAATCAGAACCTGTGTTTGGGTCTGCTCACACACAAAAATGCATGCTAACACAGATCCGATTATTCTACCAACCACACATAAAACAAATAACACAGATCCAGCTATTTTACAAGCCACACAGAAAATGCAGATTAACACAGATTCAGCTATTCTGGAAACTTTTTCAGATTATAACAGCAGTATTTTAAAATCAACCCCTATTTTGGGCTCTTTGTTCACACACAAACGTATACTAGCACAGATCCAGTTATTCCAGCAATTTTCTGTTTATAAGAGCAATATTTAAAATTCTGTTCCTATTGCTGGGTCTTTGTTCTCACACACACAAAATGGATGTTAATACAGATGCAGTTACTCCAGCAATTTTCTGTTTTATAACTGCAGTATTTAAAACCTGCCTCCAGTTTGGGGTCTTTTTTTGAAACAAGAATGCATGCTAACACAGAGCCAGTTACTCCAGCAACTTTAAGTTTATAACAGCAATATTTAAAAATCTGCCCATTATCTCTCTCTCCCTCACACACACACATACACACACACACACACACACACACACACTGCATATTAACATACAGCCAGTCCAGAAACTTTTTAAGTTTATATGTGCAGTATTTAACGTGTCCCTACTATTTAGCTCATTATCTCATTCTCACACATACAAACACCAGATAGCATCAAGCAAGCTCCCCACCACCACAGTTAATTGAACTTATGGACTTACCAACAAACATGCTCTTTCACACCATAGCTCCCAACCAATCAGGGACTAATATCAACATAATCAGGGACAAATCCAGAAATAATCGGTTGCTGTGGTACAATGTGTAGTATTTGCTAAATGTCCCAAACAGGGATTTATGTTGCAATACCTGATATGATCCAAATCACTGATCCTTGCATTCCTGGGTAATGGTTATATCTTTCTGTTCAGACAGCACCACAATATCAAGTGCAGCAAAGTCACACACGGAAGACAGTTTTTGTGATGTGTGTGCAGGGTTGCCAGACGTCCCTATTTGGGCAGGACTGTCCCGAGATCAGCAGCCTGATCCCAAGTCCCGCACTGCCGGTTTAAATCCCAGGCAGCCTCAGCTTTGTTTTTTTTTTTTTTGATTGGCCCATATACTGGTATACGGGCCAATCAAAAATCACTAAACACGGAGCTTCTTGTGTTTAATGCGGAAGTTCTGCATTAAACTCAAGGAGCTCCATGTTTAGCAATTTTTGATTGGCCCGTATGCCAGTATACAGGCCAATCAAAACATCGCAAAACAGAGCTACTTCTGTTTAATGCGGAACTGCGATGTTCCGCATTAAACAGAAGTAGCTCCATGTTTAGCGATTTTTGATTGGCCCGTATACCGGTATACGGGCCAAAAACATCGCAAAACAGAGCTACTTTTGTTTAATGTGGAACTGCGATGTTCTGCATTAAACAGAAGTAGCTCCGTGTTTAGCGATTTTTGATTGGCACGTCTACCAGTATACGGGCCAATCAAAACATCGCAAAAACAGAGCTACTTCTGTTTAATGCGGAACTGTGATGTTCTGCATTAAAGATGTGGAAGACCTTTTTTTAGTCTTCACTTTGTCCCTGTCTGGCCAGTCGGAAATCTGATCTGGCAACCCTGTGTGTGTGCCACATACAACACACCAACTGCAAGAAGCACTCAGAAATGCTTTGTACTGGATCATCCATTCAGTCAGTTGAAGTTGATTGGGGTCAGGGTGTATCAGACACCCCTCGTCATGTGTAAGTAGACACAATCTGTGAGGAAGCTTGCAGTAGTTCTCCCTGGCCATTTCCAAGGGAGAACCATGGTTCTCTAAGCCACAGGGAAGTCACCAGAATTATCTTGGGGGGATTTCTTCTGAATCTTTAGAAGCACCCTGGAAATCACTGGAAATGGTGAAAAAGCATACAGGAACATTCCTGTCCAAGGAAAAGAAAAGGCATCTGTCTTCCAGGCCTTCTTGCATGGAATCCTGGAGCAGAATGTTGCCAGCTGATTGTTCAGAGGGGAGGCAAATAGGTCTACTTTAGGAACTCCCCACAAATAGATAAAATCTTGAAAGACACCCCTATCTAGTTTCCATTCATGTGGGTCTGCCCTTGTCCTTCTCAGCTTGTCTACCACACAGTTTTCTTCTAACACAATATAGGATGCCTGTAGAGTGAGACTGTGCTGTGAAGCTATATCTCAAGTTAAAATGGCTAGTCTGCAATGGGGGTACAACCTGGTTCCCCCATGCTTGTTGATGTGCCACATAACTGTGGTATTATCTGTAACAACCTGAAGAGGCCCCAGAGACCAAAGATGATTCGGAGAGTTGAGTGCTTTGATCAGGGCAAGGATCTCTTTTATATTTATGTGCTTGCATCTGTCCTTGATGTCCCACACACCTTGCACTTTTATCCCACCTGAAACTGTTTCACAAGCAAAGTTCAAGACATCTATAGTGACTGACTGCTTTGGAACAGGGAAGAAGAAGAGGAAACCAAAATTTATGGATATTTACTGTCTTCACCAAGTGATTTCTGTTTAGACAAACCCTAGCACTGTGACTAAAAAAGAAAAAGGATGTTGGTTTTGGGACCAGACATCAGATACCATTGTATTTTTTTTTTTCATGTGGAGTCTTGACAGGGGTATCATGAAAATCATAGTTTCATAGGTTACTAGACTAACAACCACTAGTACCCATACAAGCCTAGCCTTGCAGCCCAAAGGATTTGGGTCCCAAGTATCATTGGCATCTATACAGGGGCATGTTAGTACGGAGGTAACTAAGGGTTTGTCAGATGATGTTAATATAATATATATTTTTTCTTTGATGGCCTCTGTCCATAAGTGACATGGGGACCAGACCTTGGATAATGTTATGATTTTCCACCCAATTGTCAAGGTCACAGATGCTATAATACCCCAAATCCAGAGGTATTCCCTTGTAGTGACTGAAGTTTGAGTGCAAAACCTTAGAAAAAGATCTGGATAAAGATTTTTGTTTTCCTGTGAAAGAAAAGCTCTTTGAATTGAAGTGTCTGGCAGACACCACAGGAACACAATCACGTGTGATGAAGTCAAAAAAGACTTTTGAATGTTCTCTTGGAATCCAAGCTAGTGTAAGAGATCTCTTAGCCAGGTGAGAGATTCTTGACACTTTGAAAAAAATTGCAGATTATTTAAACTGGCTCAAGATGAGATATCACCAAGAGTAATGGATAAGAGATAATTGACAGCACAATGAAATAGAATTACATGTATTACATTTTTGTAAAATCTACATAGTGCTCCGCACATGACCTAGGCAACACACAATCAGTGAGAAAACGTAGCCCTTGTCTCGAGCAAATAAAAGCTTAAAATCAAGTTTGTAGTGGTTTGTAAAGGTGTGTACAGGGGGACAGGGTTTCTGGCTATAAAATAGTGGAGTTCACTCCTTTATCAAAAGCTATCAATACTCAAGTTGAATGGGCCATAACCCAGAGTAACGTGTCTTATTATGGTGAGATAAATGAATAGCATGAACCATCCATCTGGCAGTTGTCAGCTGCCACACTTGTCATCCCTTGTCTCTAACTTCATAAGAAGCAAATCGCTACTCATCTTTCCAAAATGATCATTTTTCTTGCCCCTTGTTTTTGGTACTAGGGAAACAGATGGAGATTAACATAATGGTTCAAGCTAAACTATGAGACACTTCAGAAATAAGGAAGGATTCATTCTCAAAGAATTCCTGTGGTTGTGAATTATTACGTAAGGTTGACTCATCATAAGAGCTTGTACCTCAGATATTCTCAAAGCAGAAGTCAAACCAATAAGTAAAACAGACTTCCATGGTACAGCATATCAGACCATGATGTGCTGGTTTAAATTAAGAGAGTAAGTTTTGCATGCTTTGAATTAAGATCCCAAGGAGAAGCTGCCCATGGTAAAAGAATTGTGTCTGTATGCTGTACACTTGTACAGATATCACAGTTTGTATATGACTTGGGTTATGGAAATTATGACATTTTTTCATATTTTGGTAAATAACTTTGCAAGGGAGCATGTCAATGTGCTAAGTAATATGTCATTTTCAAGACAGTATTACTAATTTCAACATGGTAAAAGAAATGTGTCTGTATGCTGTACACATGTACAGATGTCACTGATTTTTTAGGAATAAGGTTATGAAAATTATTTTTTTCATATTTTGGTAAACAACATTGCAAGGGAGCAAGTCAGTGTGCTAAGCAATACCTAACTTTGAAGACAGTAGTAATAGTTACAACATGGTAAAAAAAAAAAACTGTGTCTGTATACTGTACACATGTACATATATCATTTGTTGAACACCTAGGTTATGGAAATTATGATTTTTTTCATATTTTGGTAAATAGCTTTGCAAGGGAACCTAATTTTGAAGATAGTATTAATAGTTACAGCATGGGGCAGCCACGGTGGTGCAGTGGTTAGTGTTGCCACCTCACAGCAAGAGGTTCTCCGGTTCGATGCTGGGGTGCCTTCTGTGCGGAGTCTGCATGTCCTCCCTGTGGTCACGTGGGTTTCCTCCAGGTGCTCTGGTTTCCTCCCACATCCCAAAGACATGCTGTAGGTGGATTGGACACTCTAAATTGGCCCTAGGCATGCATGCATGTGTGTGCCTTCTGTGGAAGGTTGGGCATCAGGCAGGCAACTCGACACCGTAAAACTCCACTGCCAATCATGAACAGACAGGTGATCTGCTGTGGTGACCCATAACTGGGAAAAGCAGAAAGAAGAAGATTAATAGTTACAGCATGGTAAAAGAACTGTGTCTGTATGCTGTACACATGTACAGATATCAAAGTTTTAGTGCCTAGGAAATTATGATTGTTTTCATATTTTGGAAAAATAACTTTGCAAGGAAACATGTCAATGTCCCAAGTAATACCTAATTTTGAAGACAGTGCTACTCCTTACAACATGGTAAAAGAATTGTGTCTATATGCTGTATACATGTACATATATCACAGTTTATTTAGTCTTGTAAGATTATGAAAATTATACATTTTAAATATTTTTCATTATTATGCTCATATCTTTGCAAGGGAGCATGGTGATGACACAAATGATGCATCATTTTGAAGGTGACATTAAGCCACACAGCTTGTACACTGATATGTAGTATCTGTCTGTTACAGGTGATGAGATATTATGCTTTATTTATCAATTATGAGAAATATATTAATCATATTTCTGTGAATTTCTCTGTGAAAGAGCATCACAGAGTAATGGTTAAGGTATCATTGTAAAGCTGACATTCATACAAATAAATTAATTACAAATTGTATGGGTCTACATGGTATACATTCACCAAGATGCTGTGCTTTGTTTTACTAAAAAGGTAAAAAAATATGCACAATATCAGTATTCCTTGGCAAATATTTAATAATGACTTAGATATACACTATCAACATTTACACTGTTGGAAAGGTCAGTGTCTGCTGAACAACTTTCACATTTATATTTTTAGTAGCTCTTATTATTGAACAGTTATGAACATTTGTTTTCTGTATGGTATTACAAATAGATTTTATGAAAATGAGCTCAGGCTACACTGTTGTTCCTATGGTGGAAGTAAGCAGGCAGCATTTTCTGAGCTGCTCCTGAGTGAATGAGTCAAAAGAGTGAGGAACTTTATACATATTATCTGCTTTTTTTAGAGCAGCTTGCTGACTATCAGGAAAATTGCAGGCAGTAACAAATGCATCCTCTAAAGCAGAAATAACTAGTGGAATGGGTGCAGGTGCTGGAAATTCCATCTGTAAGAACTCAGTATTTGCAGAGGGACTGAGAAACCTGTGTTCTCCCACTGAAAACACTTTTACATTCTAGCAATAATCTGAGAGTGAGAGAAACTCCTACAGGTAGATTAAGAAACTAAGCTCTCCTCTGAGTCTGACTTAGAGATCAGAAGAGAATATACTTTATCTGTCCCTTCATCTTCCTGCTCAGATTCAAAATCTTAAATCTCTTCATGAGAAGAGGTATCACTCTTTCATCAGAAATTACTTTACAAGAAGGATCAGTAGCCTGAATTAAACATTGAGTAAGACCTAGGAAACTACTCTCGTCTAAGGAAATTTGAGGAGTAGTAGATACATGCTTAGTTTTCTGTTTCTTTTTGACAGGAAAAATAAGGACAACCATGTTACTAAAGGCAGCAGCAGCAGCAGCAGATTCCCCAAGGGTGGGCACAGCATTCTGACACAAGGGAAGCCTTCCTTTTTCCCTCTCCCTGGACTGGCAAGAGTAGATCTCCCTTGTCCACTTTCTCAGTGAAGACAAGGAGCAAATGCCAATAAAAACTAAAATCCTTTAAAAGGCACTTTTATTACAGAAAAACACAGTAAAAGGCACTTTAAACCACTGCCAGCCCCCAAAACTAAAGCAAATACAAGTTCTAAATTAACAGGAAAAAAGCATTCCCTTTAAAAAGTTCAATATGGTCTTGTGACAATCCATTAAAATGCAAAACTCTTAGCTGTAAAATAACATTCCTGAAGAGGAAAGTAACACAGCACAAAAAAAATGGAAGGTGTTTCCTCAAAAGAAACTTATCTGCCCAGCACAGGAATAGCACAAGCTGACTGTCGATCCTAGAAAGCCATAGAGGAACATAGTCTTTGGCAGCAGTAAAGCTCTGAGCTTGATTCCCAAACTTGTCTTTTAGGTAGCTTAGCTCAAGCTGCCTGATGGTTTGGGCACATAGAAATTGAACTAGAGCTTTGGAAGCTGGGTGGGTGTTACATCCTTGGCAGGATATAACCCATATAGCAAAAGGCTGCTGTGATCAATATGATGAACTTTGTAGAACTTTTTCCCCCATATTTTGTGGATGGGAAAGAAGGTGGGAAAATGTATTGCCTGATTGTGAGACCGTTCATTACTACTTTAGGTATGAAGGAATGACTGGCCCTTAAAGACACTCTGATCTTATGAAAAATAAGGAAGGGAGGGGTTTCCATAAGGGCCTGTAGTTCACAGACTCATCGGGCAGAGTTGAGAGCAACCAGAAGAATAGCTTTCCAAATACAAAATTAGAGAGAGGCAGATGCTACTGGCTCAAAATGAAGTCCCAAGCAGGAGGGATAGCTTTCCTTGGAGGTTACTAATTGAGTACACCTTTTAAGAACTGTTCTGCCTCTGATCTGGGCAGGAGCAGTAGAATCAGAAGTAGGCATGCAGCTATGGTTTAAATGAGTGCCTTAACAGATGAGACAGTAGGCCAGACTGCAACAGCTCACATAGATAATAGAGGACCACTGGAGTATTAGCATGAAGTGGAGCCTGATATTTAGGAAGACACCATATAGTAAATCTTTTCCATTTCACTGTGTAAGATTTTCTGGTGGCAGTTTTTTTTTTTTTGCCTACTATAGAACTTGAGGCATGTCCTCAAAAAATTGTCTGAAAAGGATCCGAATCCTATCATCCATAATGTATGTAGGAATGTAGAATGTAGTGGAAGCCCTTCTGCTGTGTGAGCAAGTCCTCTGTGGAAAGAAGCTTCTAGTGATATCCCTTGTCCAGGTGGAAGAGAAGCAGGAAACAGTGCTGCCTTGGCCAATGACAAATCATCAGTAAGACATTTGGGTATTCTCTTTGGATCTTCAGTAAGACCCTGGGAAGAAAAGGCAGTGGAGGGAAGGCATATAAGAACCTCCTTCTACAAAGAAGGACATTGTGTCCATTTTCAATCTTAAGATCAGTAGATCCTGGTGCAAAATAGTGGCAGTTGATTGTTGTCAGTGGAGGCAAAATAACTCTTTGTGGGACAGCTCTGTTTGTGGACTGTCTAGGAAGGTCTACCTGTTCAGCATCCATTCATGGAGATCTTCCTTTGATCTGCCTAGAATGTCTGCCAGAACACTGTCCTATGAGGGAATGTAATTGCTTGGAGGGAGAAGTGTACTTTTCTGGTCTACTCCCAAGTCAACAGAGACAGTCTGCACAATTAGTAAGATCTGGTGCCCCCTGCTTGTTTATGTACCACATGACTGTAGTGTTGTCTGTGAACACTCTTAATGGATCTGGTTCTCAAGAATGGGAGAAAATCTGTGGGGCCTGAATTAGTTCCCTCATCTCCTTCAGATTAATGTGTTCTGATCTTAAGTTTGTAGGCATTGCCCTTGAACTTTCAAGTTGCCCACCCATGCTTCCTGTGCATCATCTGAAGCATCTATATACAGCTCCTGTTGTGTTTTCTGCAGTTTGAGGGGAAGATCAGGATATAGAGTTATCTCTGATATACACCATAGTATTTTCTTCTTTAGGTAAAGCAGGAGATGAACCTGTGTGACAACCAGGGGATGAGAATGTTAGGACCAGGGGGATTTTAGGTACCACTGGCTCTCCCTCATATAGATTCTGGCAAAGAGTATCAAGGGAATAGTTGCTGCTATGAATCCCATTGATATCCTTCCATTTCACTGTTGCAATATTCATTACAATAGGGATCCTCTGCCAAGGGAGGCCTAACATCTGGTCAGTATACCAAAGCCTTTAGGTTGCTTTAAGGTACACTGTATGTCACATGTATGCTCATCTCATAGCATAGGGCATTAAAGTGATGTCCGGACATACCATCCTCAGAACTTGTTTGCCACCATTCCAAATGCCAGCTCTAAATCATCAGTCTGAATGCCCACTCTGGTTGCTGGTTCACCAAACTCTTTCAGATAAGTGCCCCCTTGGGTTTTTCGAGCTTATCATTTTTTTTTTTTTTTTTTTTTTTAGTTATTGTTGCTTTTGGGGTTTCATGTCATCCAAGACAGGTAAATGCCAGCATGGAAGACAGGTTCCCCAGAAAGACCCTCATGAGCAGTGCTTATTTTGTCTCAGTGCTTCCCATAAGCATAAGTCTTGTTCAGTTTGTCAGGCCTTTTGTACCTAAGACTCTCCGTATTTGACTTTCTTCTTTGGCCTTGTATTTGGAAAACCAACATCTTAAGCTTTTAGCAAAAGACATAATGGAAGGAACTTCATGCTCTAAGGGTCAGCAGTCCATGAAGAAGGCCAAGAAATCTAGGTCAGATTGTTTTGCTGTGCCGCCTCTGCTGGACATCTCTCCTCAGGCAAGTGAAAGCCCAGAACATCACTTGCTCTGCCTTTGGAGACTTTTGCCATGACCACTTCAAAGGGTGGTGTGGATCCAACTTTATGCACATCCCTGGAGGTCTTGCAGATGTCCATTTCAGATATTCAGGGGAAACGGAGGCTGATTATTTCTGAGGGGCCTAGGAGTGTTCCTCAGATTCTGGTTAGAGAGGAAGTCCCAACTACAATTATTACATGCTGCCTGCAGTCTGAGTCTTCTAAATTGTATAAGGTTGATGTCCTTTTGAAGAAAAAGCAAAAGACTAAGCATATTTCTCCAGCTCCTAAGGATCTGCAGACTGAATGGCATAATTTTAATTGGGGTTGTTTAATGCTCTGATGGCATTGAAACCTCCTCATGGAGTTTCTGTTCCAGCTCCCCCTTGGTCTTCTACTCCCCTTAAAAGGGCTAGGGAATTGCACTGCTCTGAGGAGGAGATGGATTCAGATGAGGAATCCCTTGCTTATTCATCTCAAGGTTCCCTTTCCTTTAGACCATGGGTTTGAAGAAGAGGAGTCTACAAGTCCCAACACTACTTTCAAGGAAATTTCTTTTGGGGACACAATCTCCAGAATGATGGAGTTCTTTAAATGGGACTGTGCCCAGGATTCTGAGGTAGAGGTATTACAGGCTCCTGCAAATGGACTCTTCTAGACCTTCTGCTGTTCCTCCTGTTTTGGTTGCATTATTGGATGCCTTTTCTACTGCATCTAAGGCTTCTGATTCCAAGACCACTGCCACCAAGAAACCAGATAGGTTTTATAGGGTGCCTGAGGACTTTAACTTTTTATGCAGGTGTCCTTCTGTGGTGTCTATGGCATCTGACAAGGCATCTCAGTTGCTGCCTTCTACTGAGTTACTTCTTTCTGATAAAGACATCAGGACTACGGAAAGGCAATGTAAGAAGGTTTATACTTCTGCTACCTTAGCTTTTAGGGCTGCCAATTATCAGACCCATATATCCAGATACATTTTGGCTGTTCTTTCCCGGGCTTGTCAGGTAATTTCTGATTGCCTGGACTCTGAAGGGAAGACCTGCTCTTTCTCTGTTAAGGACTTCTTCTCAAGTGGCTCGCCATTCCATTAAGTTTAGTTATGATGCAACAGATGCTTCTTCTAGGACTGCTGCCTTTGGTTCTATGATGAGGAGAGATTCCTTGCTTCGGTTTCAACCTTTGCCTGACAATATTAAGGCTAAGTTGATGGATGTTGCTCTGGTAAGCTAGGGCTAAATTATTCCCGGCTCCACCACGTCTCCTCTTCAGTTTTTCCCTTGAAAGTAGTCTAACTCTCAACCTAAGCACTTAAAAAGCATCCTACAGTCCAGCACTTGCTCAGACCTAATAGCAAGCACTAATATACCCCGACACTTGATTGCCCAGCAGGGCAAGGCTCATTATTCACCCCTCACCAACCAAGCAACTAAGCAGCTCACCCTACTATTCAGGCATGACCAAAGGGCAATTTCAGGTATATTCTCCAGTCCAGCTGGTGAACCTGGGTATCCTGAGCCAATGTTACAACTGACTTGTTCACAGACAACCCTCTCCTCCTACCACAAACATCAACATATGTGAGAGATGCAATTATATAGCAAAATTGGAGGCTAAGCTCTCTCCACCCAAGACTGGAACAGGCAGTCATGAGGAGATGGTTAACACTTGCACCACACCTCCAGCCTCACATAGACATACTAAACCAGCACTGGCAAAAAATGCACATAAATACACTAAATCATACTCTGAGGCTCTAAATAAAAACCTGCAAAAGCATCAGAGACCTCCAAAGCAGACACCCAAAAACCCTGCACCTCCCGTCACAAACCAGACAACACATAAAACACAAAATCAGTGTGCCGCACAATCACAGCCCTTAAGGCGAAATAACATACCTAACACACTAATAATAGGTGACGCTATAGTCAGGGACACTGATGTCCCACTCACTAGGCTGGACAAGGAGAAGATTACTGTTAGCTGCCTGTCAGGAGCCAGAATCCGCCACATAACACAAGCACTCAGGTCACTCCAGAACAAGTATAAATATGACTCTGTCATTGTTCATGTTGGTGTGAATGACCTGAGACATACCTCCCTGGACTACATGAAAAGAGACATGGAAGAGCTCTTTGATCATGTAGCCCAGGCGGGTATGACCCTGACCCTGACTAGCATCCTGCCCTCACCAAGAATGATACCAACAGTATAAAGAAAAAATGATCAATTTCAACAATTGGCTAAGCTTCTGGTGTCATTCAAAGGGGATGCAGTGTCTGTCAGCCTGGGACAACATGCTCGACAAGCCTCATTGCTTCACAAGAGATGGCTTGCACCTGTCACTCCTAGGCTTTCGAATACTGGCCAAGGCTCTTGCTGCCCCCATAGTGCCTTTTTTAGGCAACGCTCAAAAGTCAAACCCACCTCCATAAACAGCACAAATAAAAAAATGAGGGTTATGCTACTCAATGCCAGGAGTTTAAATATCAAAATGCATGCACTCAAGGCAATCCTCAGTATGAAGAATGTCGACATCTGTGCAAGTAACTGAAACCTAGTTCAAGGCTCCACAGAGCACCCCAGCACTACCGGGCTACAACTCATACCACACATTTCGGCCACAGAACATGGACCGAAACACAAAAGGAGGGGGTGTATCCATATTCATCAAGGATACCTACACCTCCAGGTTAGTGGCACAGCATGAAACCTCTGAGATGATCCATGTGCAACTAACATTGGGCAAATCTGCAATGCAAATTGTGGCCTGCTACAGATCACCCTCCATGACTCAGGACCACCACTCCGCCTTTCTGGAGACACTGGAAAACATGAAGGTCCTACTGAACACCCTGATATTGGGCGATTTCAATTACCCTACCATTAACTGGGAAAACTACTCAAGTACAAACTCCCAGGTCCAGCGCTTCCTGGAATTTATTAAGTCAAATGCCCTGGATCAGCTGATAAACTCCCCTACCAGAGGTGAAAACATATTGGACCTGGTAATCACCAACATGGGTGACAGGTGTTCTGCACTGGAGGTCAACCCATCACTGGTTAGATCAGACCATAAACTAATCACTCAGGATGTCCACACCATACCACCACCCCCAACCAAGGAAACCACAGTGAAAAACTTTTCTATAGCAAACTTCACCTTACTTAAGACAGATGTGGTAAGTTTCACAGCCCCACACCAAAGGATAACAGTGTCCAAGATGCAGGAACCTTTACAAATGCACTCTATGAGCACCTACAAGGATGCATGGATCGTGCCATCCCTAGCAAAACCACGACTCACTCCCCTAAGAGAAGGAAACCAGTCAGGTGGACCCCTGCCATAAACAGGCTATACAATAGGAGGAGGAAACTAGTTCAGAAAAAAAGCAAATCCCAAGAAGGAAAGACATCCCTGATCAGTATCAGTAAGAAACTAAGGTCCCTCATAAAATCATCTAAGGCTAACTTCGAAAGAAAAATAGCCAAGGATTCAAAAGATAACCACAAAGCCTTCTTTAGCTATGCCAAGAATCTAAGTGGCAACTCACAGATATGCTCTGAGCTACTGCAAAATAGCACAAAATATACTGAACCCACTGATATTGCCAATATCCTGGCAGATAGATTCAGTGCAAACTCCATCCCCCTCTCACCCCCAGTAGGGCCCACAACAATACTGGAAAAGTGTACTGTCCTGGAAATCACAGATGCACAGGTGAAAACAGCCCTTTCAAAATCCAAAAGCACAGCGTTAATGGGGTCAGATGGTGTTCCAGGCTGTGACTTGCACGAACTACAGAATGAACTAACCCCCCCCCCCACCTAAACACACTGTTCAACTGCAGCCTCTCCACAGGATGGCACACAGCAATGGTTGTTCCGCTCCACAAAGGAGGGGCCACAACTGACCCTGGTAACTATCACCCCATAAGCCTGACTAGCCTGGTCTGCAAGGCTGTGGAGCGCATCATCATGGAACTCATTAACAAAGACATTGGGAACCTCCAAACACTTGACCCAACCCAGTTTGGCTTTGTTAAGGGAAGATCATGCCTATTAAACCAGGCTGATTTCTTTGAGACAGTCACCAAGGCCATAGATGAGGGGAAGGTGGTTCACACAGCCTACCTTGATCTCGCCAAGGCTTTTGCCACCATTCCCCACTCGGGAATTATAGAAAAACTCACCAGCCTGAACATAAACCCCTACATCATGAGATGGGTTGCCAACTGGCTTATAGAGACAGAACTTACATGGTAAGAATAGTGGGCTCCAGGTCTGACTCTAAACCAGTCACAAGTGGTGTACCACAAGGCTCGGTCCTGGGACCCCTACTATTCAGCATATACTTCTCAGAAGTACAAGCAAACACGAGGACTATGGCTTACCAAGTTTGCCGATGACTGCAAACTGGGAGCCATAATTGACTCTGGTGTCAAAGTCATGGTCTCAAGCTAAATGCCAAAGAATGCATAGTCATCCCATTTGGGAAAAACAAAACACCCATGAATTACCACATAGGTGGCAGCCCCCTTAATACAGAAGAGGTAATAAGAGATCTGGGGACCCAGGTAGATAGTAATCTCTCCTTTGACAATCATATTACCAAAGTAGTTAGGAAATCCTTCTATGTAGCCAATCTAATTACTAAAGGGTTCGCATCTAGAAATAGAGGTTATAGTGCCCCTCTACTCATCACTCATCAGACCCATCATAGAGTACAATGCCCCATTTGGGATGTACCTCACAAGACACTTCCAACAGCTGGAAAGACCACAAAAGTACCTCACCAAGAGGATTACTGGCCTCAAACATATGTCCTATGCAGCCTGACTGGAAAAGCTCTGGCTGTACTCAGTGGCATATCGCTTACTCAGAGGTGATCTCTGCCTGACATACAAAGCCATGTCCAACTCAGAATTGATGGACATGCTCCACCTAAAGAAATCCAAGTCACTGTGAGCCACTTGCTCTAGTAAGCTAAACCTCACCACAACAATAAATAGAACATGCTGGAGAGATAGAGTCCTGTCACAGAGACTCCCCATGCTTTGGAACAAAATTCCTAACTACATTAGGCAGAGCCCCTCACTAACACTATTCAAGAGAGACCTTGACAAATGGATGGGTAACAGAAAATACACCCCTGGGATCACTTCATTGGCTCTTCTTGACAGAGGCTCAGTTAATTAATCAATGGGGTGGTGAAAAAGTAGTTTTGTACCTACCATAAATGTAGATGTTCGAAGATCCACATTGCTGCAGTCCTTACATATGGGGTAGTCCGCTGTCCTCGGTCGGCCCGAATACCAAAGTATTAGGCTGACGTCGGTCAAGGCGCTTAAAACTGACATCAGGACGTCAGGGTACAAAAGCGCATGACCGACGTCATTTCCTCAGTCTTTTCTTGCCCCAGATGTCAGAAGGCCCTAACAAGACAGGCCAAAGCCAAAAACCAGCAAAACCCAACCAACCACCCGTGCACTAACCATATTTACAATATGTACAACACAAACCACACCACCAGCTTCAACAACAGGGGAAGGAGGGAGGGTAAATTGGACTGCAGCAATGTGGCTCTTCGAACATCTACATTTATGGTAGGTACAAAACTGTACTATGTTCTTCATCTCACATTGCTGCAGTCCTTACATATGGGTAGAATCCCAAAGCAGAGGTAAGGGAGGATGGCAAAACTATAAAGCATTAGGAGCTGCCAACATGCCTTGTAAAATTGCAGTTGCAAATCCAGCCCTAGATTTCGAGTAAAGTGGAAGGTGGTAATGCTTAGAGAAAGTATGCACTGAACTCCAAGTAGCTGCTTCCAAAATATCTTTAGTAGCCACCCCCCTTAAAAAAGCTGTAGACGTGGCAGTAGCCCTAGTGGAATGAGGCCTAATCCCAGCTGGAATCTCCTTACCATGATGGGAATAACAGAAAGCAATACAAAAACCAATCCACTTAGAAATAGTTTGTTTTGAAACAGGTTTGCCCTGAGAACCCAAAGCAAAAGAAACAAACAACTGCTGAGACTGCCTGGACCCTTTAGTTCTGCTCAAATAATATCGCAACTGTCTGTGAATATCCAAAGTGTGCAAAATCTTTTCCCCTTTATTTTGGGGGTTTGCATAAAAGTAGGCAAATGAATAGTTTGGTTTAAAGCCACACTAGAAACCACTTTAGGCATAAAAGAAGGGTTAGTACGCAAAGACACCCTATCCTTGTGGAAAATTAAGAAAGGCTCAACTGCCATAAGGGCCTGTAATTCAGAAACCCTTCTCGCAGAGGTAATGGCCAACAAAAAAGCAGTCTTCCAAGATAAATATTTCAACTCTGCCGATGCTGCAGGCTCAAAAGGTTGTAGAGTGAGTTTCTCCAACACAAAATTGAGATCCCAAGCAGGAGTAGGAGCTCTACGTGGGGTCTTATATTCTTTGCCCCTCTAAGGAATTGCTTAAACAAAGGCTGAGAAAATAATGGTGGGTCACAGTCATAGTGAGCAGAGATTGCTGCAGCATGAACCTTTATAGAGGAGAAGGACAAACCTTTGTCCAATAACTCAGTAAGGTATTGAAGCGCCACACTTAAATTAGGTTTAGAAACATCAAAGTCCTTTGCTGTACTCCAAAATAAAAATCTCCTCCATTTATCTGCGTAAACTTTCCTTGTACTAGGCCTTCTGGCCTCCAAAATAACATTCAAAACTTGTTGTGGAAGCTGAGACCCTCCAGGGTTTAAACCAGAATATGCCAGGCTGTCAGATGTAGAGAATGAAGTTTGACATTGAGTAAATGACCGTTCTCCTGAGACAGCAGGTGAGGAATGGAAGGCAAAGGCCATGGAGGCTCCTGTACCAGACTTCTCAGTAATGGGTACCAGTGCTGTCGAGGCCAATCTGGAGCTATTAAAATCATGTTTGGCTTGTCCTGTCTGACCTTCAGCAATACCTTTGGGAGGAGAGGCAGAGGTGGAAAGGCATACACGTTAAGATTGCTCCAATTGAATGAGAGAGCATCCACTTTCCAAGCTGAGGGATGAAACCTTTTTGTGCAAAACTTTGGCAGCTGGTAATTTAGTGGAGAAGCGAACAGATCTATGTCTGGAGTTCCCCATAACACTGTCAACCTCTGGAATACATGAGGATCCAATTTCCACTCGTGGGGATCCATAATTTGTCTGCTCAACACATCTGCTAAGGAGTTCTGTGCTCCTGGCAGAAACCTTGCCTGAAGATTTAGCTGTAAACTGAGAGCAGTCTCCCACAAAATCATTGCTTGTCTGCATAGAGGATAAGAATGTTCCCCTTGCTTGTTGATGTACCACATGACAGTTGTGTTGTCTGTTTGAATCAACACCTGCCCTGGAAGAAGTAAATCCTTGAAAGCTATCAATGCAAATTGGACTGCTAACATCTCCTTCAAGTTGATATGTAGATGTTGAAGTCTGGCAGGCCACGTGTCTTGTATCCATTTTCCATTTAGATGAGCTCCCCAAGCTTTGTCTGAGGCATCTGTCGTTAAAATCTGACTCGCCTCTGGCGGGTCACAGAGAGTCCCTTGTTTAGGTGACATTCCTGAGCCCACCACAAAAATTCCTTTTGAATGCAAGGTATTATTTGAATGACAGTGTCCAAATCTTGGCAGTGCTGTGTCCATACATTCTTGAGATACCATTGTAGCTTCCTCATATGCAGTTTGGCATTGGGAAGTACCAGAATACAAGATGCCATGAACCCCAAGGCTTGAAGGACTGTCCTTGCAGTCAGCCTGGACTGATGAGACAACTGGTGGAAGTAAAGAGAAAGATTCTTTTGTTTGTCCGGGGTCAAAAGGCCATCTGGGATGCTGTATTCAGTCTCACACCCAGAAAGCACATGTCCTGAGAGGGTACTAGACTGGACTTTATTTCGTTCACAGAATACCCCAGGCATCTTAACACTGCCATCACATACTGTAAATGATGAAGAAGTTCGCCCTTTTCTTGGGCCAGTATCAGGCAATCGTCCAAATAAGGATAGATCTGTATTCCTCTTAGCCTGAAGAAAGCTACCACTGGAGTCAGAACCTTCGTGAACACTCTGGGCGCAGTAGATAAGCCAAAGGGCAATGCAGAGAACTGATAATGTGAAGTCCCAGCCCGAAAACGCAAATACTTCCTGCAACTGGGCCTGATAGGAACATGAAGGTAAGCCTCTTCGAGATCCAGAGTCACCATCCAGTGATCTTTGCCCAGCAGAGGTAAAAGCTGTTGTAACGTTAACATTTTGAACTTGGGAATGTCCAGATATGTGTTGAGGATGGATAAATCCAAAATTGGTCTCCACGTGTTTCCTTTCTTTGGTACTAGAAACAGGCGAGAATAAAATCCTAGGCCCACTTCTGGCAGAGGAACCGTTTGTATGGCCCCTATTTGAAGTAGTAAAGAAATTTGCTTAAGAGCCTCTAGTCTTTGCTGAGGAGGAACGTCCGGCATGCCTTTGAAAGGAGGCAAGGTATGGAAATAAAACTTGTAACCCTGGTGTATGATATCCAATACCCATTTGTCTTGGGTAATCAACATCCAATTTTCCTTGAAGAGTGCTAACCTTCCTCCCAAAGGTGCTGCCAGGCAAGAAGGATCTGGCAGCTGAAAAGTAGGTCATTGGGCCTGTTTACGAAAGGACTGGCCCCTGCCCTCAACCAAGATTGTGCAGGTGAACTCCCTGTTCTAGGCCTGAAAGAACTCTGAGCTCTGCCCCTACCACGTCTAGATCTACCCCTAGACTGAGAATCATAAGAAGGATACGTCCACCCCTTAGCAGGCCAATTCCTACTAAACTTCGGAGGCTGAACTTGCAAAAAATCCTTAACAGCCTGCATAGACTTAGCCTTGTCTTCCATGTTCTTCAAGACTGATTCCACAGGTGAACCAAACAACACATCAGACTGCAAAGGAGCATCCAAAATCCTTGTCTTAACATGGTCAGATAAATTCTGATCCTTTAACCAGGCATGCCTGCGAAGAACTGAGCCAGTGGCAGCCACCCTAGACGAGGCCTGCACAGCATCAAAACCACACTGTAATGAATGCTTACCCACTTGTTCAGAGACATGCACCAAATCTTGCAACTCTTTACACTCAATGCCTTCCGCCAGAGCATCCACCTTAGACTTCAATTGAGAAAGAAGAAAGTTTTGATATTTCAACATATGAAACTGGCAATTCAAAGCCCTCATAGCTAAGGTAGAAGATGTATAGACCTTCTTTCCCCATCTATCCAAAGCTCTGGCTTCTTTATCTAGAGGAACCGGATTTTTTACAACAGAGGCCTTGACACCCTTAGGTCCCTGACTAATAGTTTCTGGGTCCGCCCTAGGACTCTTATAAAGATATTTATGAGCCTCAGGCACCCTGTAATACCTATCCGGTTTAACAGGAGCAGGAGGCAGAGAATCAGGATTAAGTGAAGCCTCTGCAAACACATCTTCCACAACATCCAGAACAGGGGTATAGCCAAGGGCCTATGCTGGGGTAACAGCAAAACTCCCTAAGCCTTTTCCTAGAATCAGAGAAGTCCTGACCTTCCCACTTAAAATGTTCCCTCATAGAATGAAGTGTCTCTGAAAAGAAAAATCCTCTGGAGGAGAAGCAGAAGGAGTGGAATCATCTGCATCAGAATCAGAATAAGGAGAATACTCCTGCAAGTCTTCAGCTGAAGACTCTGAAATATCCGAAGCCTGCTCAAAACTTCCCAACTCTGGCTCCACCCTAGGCCTCTTATCAGGAGGGGGCATAGAACCTCTAATCAGAGTAATTAAATCTTCTGCCATTTTAAGCATGTGCTTCTTAGGCACAGACCCTGCTGAACTAGGAGTGACACCAACAGAAGCTGAAACTGGCCTGCCTCTGGGAGAAGCCTTGGAAACAGAAGGAGAAGGCCTAACCACCCTAGGAAGGGAGGGGAGTACAGTAACTTGGGAAGCCCCTTCAGCCTGACCTGCCTCCTGAAAGACCACCTCCTGCAAAATCAAAGTCTCCCCCTGAGACTCCAGAGAAGTCTTCGTCAGAACCACCGGTTCCACTGAAGCCTCTAAAGAACCGGCATCCGGAACGGACGACTCATCTTGCCTGGGTTTAACTGTTTTGTCCTTGCGCTTCTTCGCAGAAGCGGGCGCCGGAGAATCCGACGGCATATTATAATTGCACCGCTTCCCAAAGACCAGCCTAGCACAATCCAACCTTCGCTTAATAGTGCGTTTATTGAACCTAGCACAAAAGCGACACCCAACAACGTCGTGCTCAGGCCCCAAACAAGGAATACACAAAGAATGATAATCCCTATGCGGTATCTGTTTCCCACAAGAAATACAGTTATTCACTTTTTCTGACATCCGGTAAAACACTGAGGCAAGAAAAACAAAATAATCCCCAACGGGGTACTTAGCCAACTTGGATTCGGTCTGAAACTCCGAATTCGAAAAATTTCAGAACGCCGAACGGCACTTGCAACGCTGCTTCTGCATCGGACCATGCGGCAAAAAAGACTGAGGAAATGACGTCGGTCATGCGCTTTTGTACCCTGACGTCCTGATGTCAGTTTTAAGCGCCTTGACCGACGTCAGCCTAATACTTTGGTATTCGGGCCGACCGAGGACAGCGGACTACCCCATATGTAAGGACTGCAGCAATGTGAGATGAAGAACATCTGACATACTCTGGCTAGGTTTATAAATGCCCTTGGGTAGATAGCCTAGTAACTACCTATGAACCTATGACAACAAACACTTGTTTGGTGAAGTTGCTGCTGACTTGTTTAAGTCTCTTCAGGATAAGACTAAGGCCTTACTGGATCTTAAACGTGTTTTTGTTTCTCCTGTGCCTAAATTTCAGAGTAATTACACCTATAAGACAGCTTTTGTTCTTAGGCAGTCTCGCCTTCCCCAAGGGTAAGAAGGGTGGGAAGTGGCTTACTCCTGCTAAAGCTACCCAGACATCTGTGCCTCAGAAGTCTACTTTTCCTGATAAACCAGGCACTGTCTGACTATTCTTTTATTTTCAGTCACATTTCTGTTTCCCGTCTTTCCCTTTTTCTTTGGTTAAGGGTTTCCTAGGACTCTTGGGTTCTGTCCATTATCTGCCTAGAGTATTTCATGGTCTGGAAATCTATTCTCCCTTTTATGGGCATTCCTCAGCCCCCTAAGGAACAGTTGTTTTTCTTTTCAGGGGTGCTTCGGGATCTTTTGACTCATGGAACTATTCAGGAAGTTCCAGTTTCCCAGAGAGGGAAGGTGTTTTACTCCATAATATTTTGGTTACCAGGAAAGATTCTGAACCTCTCTCATCTACACAACTTTCTGAAGGTCTCCTCTTTTCAGATGTTGCCTCATCAGACTTTGTTCCCTTTACTGATTTCTTTTTCATCCTCTTTTCAGGAAGTTTTTATGTTTCTCTGTTACTTCCTGTCATTTTCAGTTCTCTACTTTGCCCTTTGGCCTTTCCACTGCCGCAATGGTATTCACCAAATGCCTGACTCCTATGATTGCTTTTTGCAGGCCAAGAGGAATCCAGGTCTTTGCTTACTTTGTCGACCTGTTTCAGGCATCCTCTCCAGAGATTTGTTGTAAAATCTCCATTTTGCCATTTCCCCCCTGCAGAGCTTGGGGTTTACTATAAATTTTCAAAAAGTCATTTCTGACCCCTTCTCAGGATCATATCTTTTTGGGGTGCAGGATTCAGACTGCTCCTATGCTGACACCCTTGCCTCCTCCCAAGGCCCTAACTCATTTCCTTTTTTCAGTCCTTTCTTCCTCTAGCTTCTATAGCAGCCAGGGAATTTCTGACAGCTCTGGCGTTCATGGCTTCCACCATTCCTATGCTCCCCATTGCCAAACTTCACATGAAACAACTTCAGTGATTTCTGAGATTAGCTTCAGCATTTTCACCCCCTCAAATTGTTAGTCCTTCTTCCATGTTTCAAGCAGGAACTTCAGTAGTGGATTCAGCAGTTGACTCTCAATCCAGGGTTCCCTCTACATCCACCTCTTTTCTCTCAGGAGCTATTCACAGATGCTTCAGACATGGGATGGGGAGCAGCTTTCGGCTCTCGAGAGGTGCAGGGAGTATGGTTGCCTCATCAACAGAAAGACCATATCAATGTCAGAGACGAGAGCTCTTCTGCTGGCTGATCAAGCCTTTCATCCTCTGCTGTCCCCAGGCCTTCCAAGGTGTTTACAGACAATACCACACTGATGTGGTATGTCAACAAAAGGGGGGGGGGTGAGGTTTTATCTTCTTTGCCAGTTGGCACTCTTAGTGTGGGAACTAGCTATCCAGTATCATGCGACTCTTCAGGAAGTTTTTATATGCTCAGGACAAAACATTGTGGCAGACTCTCTGAGCAGGCTCATAATTCAATCCCACAAACAGATGCTTCACAGGAATGTGTTTCTAGACATTGTCCACTAGTGGGGTACTCCTCAAGTAGATCTTTTTGGCTCCCCTCTGAACAGACCACTTCATCTATTTTGTGTCAGAGTCCCAGATCCTCTGGTTTGGAAGGTGAAAATCCTTTTTCTTGGAAGGGGATGTTTCTTTAGACCTTTCCTCCCTTCCCCTCATTCCAAAAGTCCTGTGCAAAATACAACAGGATGCTCCCAAAATCTTCCTGGTGACTCCCTTTTGGCCAAGACAGCATTGGTTCCCTCTTCTGCATTTATCCAAGGGTAATCATCACAAGTTACCCCACGGGTGGACCTACTCACACAAGGCAAAGGATCTCTCATCCATCCCCACTTGTCTAACATTTAATTGACACTCTGGGTGAAAGGAATTTGATTCCACGGACACTTTTTTTCTGAGGAAGTGCTTAGTGTCCTGCAGGAGGCCAGGAAACCCACTACTAGGAAATCCTACTTATCCAAATGGTTTCTTATTTGGTGCTTTTCTCATAACTTGGTTCCACTTTCTGTGGATGTTCCTTTGGTTGTCTCTTATCTGTGTGGGTTTTCTTATTCTTCTGTTAAGACCCACTTATCAGCTATTTCTGCTTACCTGTCTTTATCACCTCCTTTAGCTTCTAGATTTGAAGCTAAATAGTTCCTTAAAGGTGTCCTTCATATTAGGCCTCCCAGGTCTTCCTTGGGATCTTAATATTGTTTTAGAAAAATTGACCCAGGCTCCTTTTGTACCTGCGGCTTCAGCTTTCTTGCAACTTTGCTCTTGGAAGACTGTACTTTTGTTAGCCCTTACTTCTGCTAGATGGATGTCTGAGCTTCAAGCCCTTATGGCTTGTCCTCCTTTTTTGGTGTTTCATAAGGACAAGGTGTTCCTTCATACTAATTCTTTTTTATGCCCAAGGTGGTGAATGAGTTGTCCCTTAATTAGTCTATTCATTTATCCACCTTTTTCCCTTCTCCGTAATCTGCTAGTGAGAAGGTGCTGAATACTTTGGATGTGCATAGACAACTCAGATTTTATTTGGATAATACTAAGATGTTTTGTAAATCTGATCAGCTCTTTCTTTCCTTTCATCCTAGGGCTTTATAATTGGCTGTGTCTAAGCAAACTATTTCTTCTTGTATATCTAAGGCCATTTCTTTTTGTTGTTCCTTTCATAGTAAGAGCTTTCCTTCTACTGTGAAGGCTCATTCTACTAGATCTGTGGCTTCTTCTGGTGCTTTTCTCAAGGGTTTGGATACTAACTCTATTCTTGAAGCAGCTACCTGGACTTATGTGCATACATTTACCAAGCACTACAAGTTGGATGGAGTTTCCAGACCTAGAGCTAGTTTTGCTAAGGCCAACCTTCACAGCTACCTAGAGAGCTCTGCTGGTCATTCCTCTTCCCTCTCTTCTTCCTGAACTTTGGCACTCTCCCTATTGTTATGAATACTGCAACAATGAAATGGAAGGACATAGTACAAAATCTTACCATAAGAGTAGATGTCCTTCTCTACACTGTTGCAGTATGCACTCCCTCCCTCCTTCTCCTGGTCTATTTCTCTTCTGGATGTACTGTTTACCTCTCTACTCCATGGACTCGTGTTCCTACTGGAGCTCTCAGTTCTGAGGATGGTACATCTAGATGTCACCTTTATGCCCTACACTATGCAAGAAACATATGTGATGTACAGTGTACCTTAAAGCAAGCTAAAGGCTTTGGTACACAGTCTGGATGTTGGCCTGCCCTTAGCAGGGGGTCCCTATTGCAATGAATAATGCACCAATGAAGAGAAGGTCATCTACTGTTATGGTAAGACTTTACACAACTGTACTTTCTGAAGATCTCGAATGCAGTGCAGAACTCAGCAGAAAGAAGAGAAAGGAAGTAACTGGCTAGGCTTTGCACTTTGGTAGAAGGAAGGCCTGCATGATGTTGGGTGTCTAGTCTGCAACCCCAGATAACTGGGTCTTGGGTTGGTTTCATTGCTAACATTTTGGACTGATTGTGAAACCCAGAGCCTGAAGTTGGGCCACGGTGCATTTCAAATGAGTCAAGAATAACTGCTGAGAAGGAGCCTGTATTAATAGGCCATCCAAATAAGGGAATATCTAGAGTCTTGCAGTAAGCTATTACTGAGGCAAGGCACTTTGAGAAGACTCTGAGAGCTGTACAGACTCTAAAATGAAAAGCAGAGAACTGAAAAGTATGATGAACCAATAGAAATATCAGAAATCTCCTGTAAGCAGGGTGAATAGGAATGTGGAGATAGTTTTCCTTTAGGCCCAAGGTACCCGGAAGGTTTGAGGAAGGATGATGAAAGCTGAATCAAGGAGAAAGGTGTTGTTTCCTCTTTTTCTTGAGATGAGGTATAGTCTGGAATAGAACCCTTTTCTCGCATATTGTGGTGGCCTTGGCTCTGTTGTGCCTTTTCTAGCAAAGTTTGAATGATGGAATAGAGCAAGTGTGCCTGATTTTATGGAGGAGAAGGGATGCCAAAAAAGGAAGAACTTTTTTCCATATTATTCTGTTTCTCATTTGTCTGAAGTGATGAGTAGCCATTTTTTTAGGGATGAGCTGTCTTTTGGATAGGCGAAGGAAGGGATGGGGAGGGGGACAGAAGGTAGTCAGGTGGACTTGTCTAAGTAAAGAGGCCTCCCTGATCTAGAGTTCTTGTCTGGTTTGCCCTGGAATCTTTTCCTAGGCATTTTGTCCATAGGTTGGTACTAGGCTATTAGCCCTAGGGCCTATACAAGCCTAGCTATAACAATTCCCTGGCAATTTCTTTTCACAATATTACTTCCCTGGACCTCTGTCTAGCAGGGCAATTGACGTGAACCCCGGGGTGAATTTCCTATCTCCCATCCAATCGTCAAGGTTCCATTTGAAGAGGGCCAAAGAGGCATTCTGCTTGACATGTATGGGCAATCTGTTCCAGAGTCTGGGGAGTCTCTGGGTCAGGAACCTATCCCTCTAGCATGTTTTGTTCATTGTGATGACAAGGTTTAAATCCCTGTAGCATGTGGCTCTGAGGGATTGGGATTTCTTTAAGTGTAACATGTCCAACAGCTGTGGGTTTGACATGGCCTTGTATGTTAAGCAGAGATCACCTCTGAGTAGACGATATGTGACAGAGTATAGCTGGAATTTTTTTAGATGGTCAGCATAAAGCATTTGCTTTAGGCCTGTGATTCTTTTAGTGAAGTATTTCTGCGGCCTTTCCAGTTGTTGCAGATGTCTTGAGAGGTTCATACCAAATGGGGCACTGTATTTTATAATGGGTCTAATGAGGGATGAGTACAGTGGGACAATGACTTCCTTTTTTCTGGATGAAAAGCCCTTAGTGATGAGGTGTGCCACATAGAAAGATATCTTGACTGTTGTGGTGATGTGGTTAATGAAGGTGAGACCACAGTCCACCTGTGTCCCTAAGTCTCTTATCACACTTTTGGAGTTTAGTGTACTGTCACCTATGTGGTAATTCATGGGTACATGTTTTTTCCCAAAGGGGATAACTATACATTTCTTGGCATTGAACTTGAGCCCATGGCCCTGGCACCAAGCATCTGTTTCTGTAGGGCCCTTTTGTTGAATATCCACATCATTTTGAGGATTCAGTAATGGCTCCCAGTTTGCAGTCATCTGCGAACTTTGTTAGCCAGAGTCCCTTAGTGTTGGCCTGTACTTCACAGAAGTAGATGCCAAACAATAGCGGTCCCAGGACTGAACCCTGAGGTACTCCACTTGTCACTTGTCTAGAGCTGGATTTGGAGTCGGCTACTTTTACAGTGTGGGTTCTATCAGTAAGCCAGTTGGCAACCCATCGAGTGATGTGGGGATTAATGCCCAGCATAGTAAGTTTATCTATGATTCCAGAGTAGGGGATGGTGTCGAAGGCCTTGGCAAGGTCCAGATAGGCTGTGTGGACTGCCTTACCCTCATCCACAGCTCTTGAGACTGATTTAAAGAAGTCAGTCAGGTTCAGGAGACAAGATCGGACCTTCACAAACCCAAACTTGGTGGGGTCCAGTGCTTGAAGGTTTCCAATGTCTTTGTTTATAAGTTCCATGATAATACATTCCATGGCCTTGCAGATCAGGCTAATCAGACTGATAAGGCAGTAGTTCCCAGGAATCCAATCCCCCCTTGTGGAGTGGGATAACTGTAGCTGTGCGCCACTCAGTGGGCATGAAACCTGAGGTAAGGCTATGATTAAACATGACACTTATGTGAGGTGCCAGTTCATTTTGTAGTTCATGTAGTACACACCCTGGGATGTCACTTGGTCCCATAGATGCTGTATTCTTAGCTTTGGAGAGTGCAGTTTTTACCTGTGTAGTCGTTATTACCAGAATTTGGCAATCTTTCAGTATTGAGATGGGCCCTTTAGGGGGTGAGATGGGGGTGAAGTTGGCACTGAATACATCTGCGAGGATATTGGCAATATCCTTGGGATCAGTATATTTAATGCCATTCTGTTGTAGCTTAGAGCAGATCTGAGCATTGCCGTTTAGATTCTTGACTGTTGTCCTTATAAGGCCTGTGTTCCATACTAGTGAAGAAAGTAGGTTTTGCAGGGTAATTCCTTTGGTATCTCAGCACAGAAACAATACAAAATATGTCTACAATCCTCCTTAATTTTGCATTGTCCTGGAACTGTTTGAAAAGACTGGCAGCATCTGGACCAAACAAAAATTAGAAGTTATGTACTCACCATAACGTTCCATCTGAGTAGGTGTATTCATTTGTCTGCAACCTGTGGGTTATGGATCCGATATCGGATCCGAACCGGCATGGTTTTCCAGCTATGGATCCAAGCTCTCAGCTCCTCCCCTCACCCATAATGCCCTGCTCTACCCTCATGACCTCAGATCGAGTTTGCCAAAGCAACAATACCCTAAAAAGGGTAACAAAGAATATGCAGGAAACTGATAGGCCAGGGGGATAGGAGGGCGGGATGGTTGCAGACAAATGAATACACCTACTCAGATGGAACGTTATGGTGAGTACATAACTTCTAAATCTGAAGTAGGATATTCATTTGTCTGCAACCTGTGGGACAGAGTCCCCAGCTACCTGAATCTTGGGCGCCATCATGGAAGGATATTCCGAGCACCGCTGAGCCAAAGGATGCTCTACCCCTAGATGCAAGATCCAACTTATAGTGGGAAATAAGCGTATGAGATGAAGCCCACGTGGCTGCTGCACAAATATCATCTAGAGGAATCCTAGCCTTGAAGGCTGCCGAGGTAGATACTGACCGGGTTGAATGGGCATGAACACCCTCCGGTGCGGGCCTTCCTGAAGCTTGATAAGCCAATAAAATGCACTGTGAAATCCAGCGGGACAGAGAAACTTTAGAGATTGGCTTGCCCAAATTGAATTTTGCAAAGGAAATAAACAGCTGGTCGGATTGCCTATGACCAGCTGTCCTGTTCAGATAAAATCTAAGTTGCCTGTGAACATCTAGTGAATGTAGCTTATATTCACCTTTGTTTTCATATTTAGGGAAGAAAACAGGGAGGTTAATGGATTGATTGATGTTTGCTTCAGAAGCGATTTTAGGAAGAAAGGACGGGTTGGTCCTGAGGGAGACACGGTCCGGATGAAATACCAAGTAAGGAGGTTTAGCTGATAATGCTTGAAGTTCAGAAACTCTCTTGGCTGATGTAATGGCTACCAAAAAGGCTGTCTTGTAGGACAAAAATTTGAGATCCACCGTAGCCGCTGGCTCGAAAGGAGGAGCGGTCAAGGCCTGTAGGACCAGAGAAAGGTCCCAAGGAGGAACTGCTTGTTTTATAGGGGCCTGAGAAGAAAAGTACCTTTAAGAAATATTTTACACAATTTGGCTGACATAAGAGGATTAGAGTCATGGCCAATGTGATAGTGAGAAATTGCCGCCAGTTGAACTTTGACTGTGGAACTGCTGGCACCATCGTTAAAGAGAGTGGTTAGAAAGTCAAGCACTAAAGGGAGAGGAACCGTGAAGGGATTCAGGCCTTGCCGCTCCGCCCACAAAGAGAAGCGTTTCCATTTGCTTCGTAAACCTTTCTAGTGGATGGTTTATGAGCCGCCACCAAAATTGCCTTTACAGGTGAAGAAATACCGTGAGTCCTTATCAAGAGTGGAACTGGAGCAGCCAAGCGGTCAGCTTCAGGTTGTCCAGGTTCGGAGGAGGAATGCAGGATGGATGGGATATCAGATCCGGGATGGGATCTAGAATCCAAGGAGGATTCACCGAGTGAGACCTTAGGAAGGGGAACCAGATCTGTCGAGGCCAGAATGGAGCAATGAGAATCATTCTGCAACCTACCCGAGAGGCTTTCTGAAGAACTTGGAGCATCAGAGGCAAGGGTGGATAGGCATACAGAAGACCGGGTGGCCAAGCATGCACCAGAGCGTCTCTTGGGGTACCTCCGGGAGGAGGTATTAGAGCGAAATAACTGTCGCACTTGGTGTTTGAGGGAGAAGCAAAAAGATCGCATGAAGGGGTTCCCCACCGTGCGAATATGCGTTCCGCTACTTGACAATTGAGAGACCACTCGTAAGGGGTCAGAATGGTGCGACTGAGCTTGTCCGCTAGGATGTTGGACCGACCTGGAATGTGCGTTGCTATTAGAAAGCGATTGGTGGAGATTGCCCATTCCCAAACTCTCATGGCCTCTCGACAAAGAGGGTAAGACCTTGTTCCCCCTTGTTTGTTGATGTACCAGACAACAGACATGTTGTCCGATTGAATCGCAATTGTTCCCAAGGGAAGAAAGTCCTGAAGTGCTAGCAACGCTAAGAGCACTGCTCTCATCTCTAGAACATTGATATGCAGTAAGGTCTCTGAATCGTTCCACGTGCCTTGGACGGTCCGGCCCGCAAAGTGCCCCCCCCCCACCCGAGGCGGGAGGCGTCCGTGGTCACCGTGGCGAGGGGGGGAGAAGCACAAAAAGGCGGCCTTTGTGGAGATCCGGGGAGTGGAGCCACCACAAGAGGGACCGCTTGCAAGCCTTGCTGATCGCTATGGGATGATGCATGGGGAGAGCAAGGTATGACCACTGTACTAAGAGCGTCCACTGTAGAATGCGCATATTGAGCCTGGCAAGAGGAAGAAGTGCTATAGCCGATGCCATGGACCCTAGAGCCCTCAGGACCAACTCCGCTGGAACAGAACTTGAATGGAGAATGGCCCGCACCTGGAGCTGCAGATTTAGAACTCTGTCCGCAGTGAGGAAGGCTCGTAAACTCCTTGTGTCTAGCCTGGCCCCTATAAAATCTAAGAGCTGTGTGGGTGCCAGGTTGGACTTTTTTGTATTTATTGTGATGCCCAGAAAGGGAGCAAGATGGAGAAAGGAGTCTCGCCAATAGAAGTAGATGCCTTGTTGGGGGTAAGAAGCCAGTCGTCCAGGTAGGGAAAGACCTGCACCCCCTGAAGCCTCAGGTGGGCCGCTACCACTGCTAATACTTTGGTGAACACCCTGGGGGCTGTGGTGAGACCAAAGGGAAGGACCCGAACTGGTAGTGACTGGCTCCCAGCCGAAGCGGAGTAACCTCCTGGAGCGCCTGTCCATCAGGATGTGATAGTACGCGTCCTTGAGGTCTATCGGGCACATCCAGTGATTTTCTCCCAGAAGGGGGAGAATAGATTGCAGAGTGACCATTCGGAATTTTTCTTTGGGGACTGCCAGAGTCAAGAGAGAGGTCTAGGATTGGTCTTAGTTCCCCGTCTTTTTGGCACTAAAAGAATCTGGAGTAGAACCCTGATCCGATCTGGTCTGGGGAACGGGCTGGATGGCTCTTTTCTTTAGCAGATGGCCAATTTCTGCCAGCGGCCTCCCGTTGACCGGGTGGGACGTCTGGGAGGGACTTCAACTTTGGAAGGTGAAGGAAAGGAATGCGATATCCCTGGATATGATTTGGAGAACCCAGCGGTCCGATGTTATGGACTCCCATGCCGCTAGGTGCCCAACGTCCCCGACTGCCTCCAGAGTAGAGCAGTCGGGCAACCCTCAGGGTTGCTGCGGGCCGTTCAGAGAAAGGTTCCCTGGACCCGAAGTTTCTGGGAGCCCCTCTGTCTCTAGGGCGGCGTCCTCCCTGTCCTCCTCTGCCACGGTAGGTCTGGTTGTCCGGAGCAGGCTGGGACTGCTGCGACTTCCGGAACCACATCTTCTTCTGACCCTTTTGGTTCCTAGAATAGGGCCTCTGGGGTGCAGAGAAGCGGATTCCGATGGCAGACAGCGTCTTCCGTCCTTTCGCTCTGGGTCAACGTCTCGAACGGTCTTGCCAAACAGAGCAGAACCATCAAAGGCGTTCGCAACGACGCTTTGAAGGGCTCAGAAAAATCGCAGTGACGGAGCCAGGCCTGACGTCTAGTGACCAGTCCTGTCCCCGCAGCTCTAGCGGCGCCCTCCGTTGCATGGGAGAGTAGCCGCATAGAAGTATTTGTAACTGACCTAAGAGTGGCCATACGGGTGGAGTGCAGAACTCTGTCCTCCTCCGAAATGGACTCAGGGGGGGATGCAGCGTATTCCTTAATAAGATCTCGCTGCATCCGAATAACATGTGCCAAATAGTTCAGCGCCTTACCGAGAAGGTCGCCGAACTGAACATCCGCTTCCCCAAGCGGTCCATCATCCGAGACTCCTTGCTCGGTGGGTGGACTGAGGACTCTCCTGAGCCAGTTCCCTCTTTGTGGCCGCCGTCAACATGGCATCTACCGGAGGCCCCTTACTCCAATGGGTCCGGTCGGATGGCGGGCTAAGGATCCTATCCGGTCTTTTGGGAATTGGCTCCACGGTGTCCGGTTCCTTCCACGCCCTGGTGGTAATAAGGTCCACCAGGGGGTCGGCAGGGGGGACACCCAAGAGGTAGACGGGCCCGTTTCAAATGCCTCCAAGAACACGGACTCGTCCGAGGAAGACTTGGGGAAGACCACCCCCTTATACGGAGCATTTCCATGATGACTCCAAAGGAGACATCCACGGGGGGTGACCGTGGGGAGCCTCCCCCTTCCTCCAAGTCCGTGTCTTCTGTGAGAGACTCGGGTCTCAATGTGCCTCCTTTTGCACGTATGCTTGCGAGGGACCTCCTCTGGGGGCTGTCAGAGGAGTCCTCGCAAGCAGCAATTTGCTCCATAGGAGCCACTTGGGGCACAGAAGCGGGCTGTCCCAGGGGCCGGATGGTGGAAGCCTGGCCCAGTGCAGAGGGAGCGGGCGGAGCGGAACAAGTGCCGGGGTCCGGAGACCCTCAACAGAGCCCTCTCCACTACATCAAAAGCCGAAGGGGAGCCGACCTCGACCAAAGGATCCGACAATCGGCTCCCCCTCGGATCCGAGGAGTGGACCGGAGCCGGCGCCGAAGCACTCGGATCCGAAGGGACAGTACGCTCCGACACAGACGGCGCCGAAGGAGCACTGATCCCCCCGGATCCGAAGCTCGGATCCAGGCTCCGAGGGGTCGGGTCCGACGCACTCGAGGGCAGGGTCGGATCCGAAGTACCAAGTACTATCGGCGCCGACCCACCCCCGGCTCCGAAGCTGCTCGGCTCCAGCTGCTCCGAACCCGGATAGCGGGTCGGAGAAGGAGCAATAGGCTTAAAAAAGGGTGTTGAGCTCCCCCCCGGAGGGGGGGGAGGCAAGAGCACTCCCATCTGCATCTGGGCCTGGATGAACCTTCTCATCATCCGGTCCAGATCAGCATCAGAAAGGCTATGTGTAGATCTCGACGAGGCTACCGAGGTAGGCCTGGAGTGCCTCCTCGATAGCCTCGACGGAGATCGGGTCTCCTCCTCAGGACCCGGTGAAAAGCACACAGGGGACCGGAGCCGAGAAGGAGGAGACCGAACCGACGGAGCCGGGAGAAGCCAGCTTGGCTGGCGGGGCGAAACAGAGGTCTCGGCCCGCCGCAGGTGCTTCTCCCTCCGGTCCTTTAGCAGCATCCCTCTCCTCTCCAGAAGCAGGAGGTTGAGTCCCAGGAGCAGGAGGGGTGCCACAGGGGAACAACTGTAGCCACAGTAGTCCCGAAGGAGCGGAGGCCGGAGCCGAGTCCGGCGGTAAAAGACCCGCCAGGACAAGCTTGGACCTCCGCTCCCTCAGTGCCCTGGGGTTGAACCCTGCACATATGGAACAGCCAGATGTGAGGTGTTCAACCCCGAGACACTAACACACGAGTGTGGCCATCAGCCGGTGAGAGCTTATGGCCACACTCGGAGCATTTGGAAAAGATAGATTTAGGCTGATCAGCCATAATCTACAAGCTACTAAAAGTAACTTAAAAGAAAAAGACACACAGGCCCACACACACACTCTACAACAGCGAGGGGAGGGAAAAAAAATTACTTAATTTAACTCAAATTAAAACTATTAAGGAGGGAAACCTAAACTTTCACACAAAATTACACAAAAAACTTAAAACTTTCTGTTTTAACAGGTAATAAATCACCACTTAGCTGAGAGCAAAGAACCCAAATCCAGTCACCAGTGCGGCAAACGAGATCTGAGGTCATGAGGGTAGAGCAGGGCATTATGGGTGAGGGGAGGAGCTGAGAGCTTGGATCCATAGCTGGAAAACCATGCCGGTTCGGATCCGATATCGGATCCATAACCCACAGGTTGCAGACAAATGAATATCCTACTTCAGATCCCTTGTTTCAAGGAGAGTCTATAAGTTTTGCCTTAATATCTTCTGGAAGAGACTGAGCATAACCATGCATACCTCCTGATCATAGAACATGTAGCAGATGCCCTGGAGGAAGCTTTCACTACATCATAGCTGCATTTAATGCAGTGCCTAGCTACTTGAGAAGCCTTAACCACCAGAGTTAAAGCCTGTTGTTTACTGGTAGGGTCCTTAGTGCAGGACAAAGTTTTATTTAAATTGCTGACCATAGACAATAAGTATTTAGTCATTTTAATCTGATAATTCAGAGCTGTAAAGGCCAGAGTGGAGGATGTATAAACCTTTTCTCCCAGTTTATTTGCTGCCTTGCTGTCTTTATCCAAAGAAAAAACAATGGCAGCAGGCAGTCTGTTGGCATGGAAAATACAGAGAAGTCTGCCACAGGGTGTTTGTATAAGGGAATTTTCATCATCTGAGGCCAGCTGACCTGGCAAACTGGTTTGGGAAGAATAAGCTAAAGCATGCTCATCTGAGTCTGATGCATCTTATTCATCTTCTGAAGTGTCTGTCTCTTTTGTAGAGTGGAAATAAAAACAGTAGTAGTAGTAGTAGTAGTAGTAGTAGTAGTAGCAGGCTCTGCAAAGGATTGTGGCCTGAGTGCCACTATGGTCTTAAAAGGGCTCCATGAAAAACCCATTCTCTCCTTTTCTTTGAACACCTGGTGGGTGAGGGTAGGGTGGGAGAGAATGTTTTCAGTTTTTTTTCTTTTTCCAAGGTGTGAAACCTGCTTTGACTAAATGTCGAGGCGCTAACTCCTGATGAAGCTTGAGTGATGGGAATTTCCTCTGTATCTAGGATATGCAGTATGACTTTAGTTCCTTCAGAAATTATTAAGCAGTGTTCCCCCTTCTCACATTATCAGCAGTTTTACTCGTTTTGAATGTGTGAACCTCAAGACGTCATACTGACCCTGAGTAGGGTCGCAGTAGCTGAAGTCTGAGCTGATGTTCTGCTGGTATGTCTGAGTCCTGCTGGGCAGTCATGATATTAGACCTAGGCCTCATAAACTTTTTTCTTTTCAATGGACAGGATTTTAACAGTTGAAGGGTTTACCATCTTTGCTTTGGTGAGGTGTTTAAGGTGCTAAGTTTCCAAGTAGAAATTAAGTAGTGAAAGTTGAGTTCTTAGGGTCTTTGGAATAAAGGACTAACAGAACGTGCAATTTTTTTAGTCATGCTCTGTACCTAAACAGAAAAGGCACTGGGAGTGGAGATCCTTGTAAGGAATCTGCCTACTGCAATCACACTTTCCCATCCTAGCTGATTTCTGACATCTAGGTTAATTGGCAAAATAACAGAAACTAAACGCCTCGCAGGTACTTTATGCTCGGCCAAACCATTACATCAAAAAACTCCAGAGGCCAGCATAAACAGCATATAGACACTAAATAATAAATAGATATTTATTAAAGCATGAGATGCATCAAAAGTGCACAAAAATCTAATCAAACCGGTTTTGGCTACCCAGCTTTCATCAGTGAAAAAAACAATTGTCATGCACAAAATCTCATGAATATTTATACAACCCACCAACCAATGGAAACATGGTATAGTCCAATCCAATTATAAATTTTACAATAGTAGTGAATACATGTATCATCATAGTCAAATGTAGGCATTCCAAGACAATACTACAGCATAACATTATTTTTAAATCATTACAGATTTTTACCATAATTACAACATAAGACCCCAATATAGATAACTTTAAAAATTCTATCAATTGTATCCCGATGCAATGACATATACTGAGAACAAAAAAAAAGTCCCCAATAGCATATGAATATATATACTAATATCAAATACATTGTTCAAATAATATAAAATAATGATAGTATGACATGTAAAGTTTTAACTACAATGTATAATACATCAGTGAAACACTTGATATTAAATGCTATGTTATATAATGAGAAGTTATGTACTTACCATAACATTCCATGTTAGTTGTCTTTTTCTCGCCTTCTTTCTTGCTGGATGGGTTCGGAGCCGAACCTCAGCTCTGACTCAGCCTATTACTAAAGCTCGAGAGCTATTTTTACTGGCTCGAGGCTATCCTATGTCCCATAATGCTAGGCGTGATATACCCAGATCTCGTTTGATAGCTAACACTATGGACATACATGTCCCCACCATGACCGAGAATATATATATATAACTATATATATATATATATATATTTATATATATATATATATATATATATATATATATATATATATATATATATATATATATATATATATATATATATATATCTAAGTATATAAAACTCTCATAAGAGTTACCAAGAAAAGGAAGAGAGGTAGCTAAGGAGATAACTCTCATGATAACACATCTCAGAAGATACTCTCGGTCTTGCCAGGCTAGGGGGATGGAGGGTGGGACGCAAGAAAGAAGGCAAGAAAAAGACAACTAACATGGAACGTTATGGTAAGTACATAACTTCTCAATGTTAAGTTGTCAGTCTCGCCTCCATTCTTGCTGGATGGGACAGTGTCCCTAGTACCTTAGTCCTGGGTGGCTCAATGGAACAAACTCTTGAGTACAGTGGAACCAAAATCAGCCCTACTTCTAGTGGTCATGCCCAGCTTGTAATGAGAAATGAAGGTATGAGGAGAGGCCCATGTGGCCACTGCACAAATGGAATCCATTGGCAATCTTGCCTGAAAGGCTACTGAAGAAGCTAATGCTCTGGTTGAATGAGCTCTGGGCTTAATAGGGAGCTCTTTATGTCTCAATTGGTAAATCAACATGATAACAGAGGTCAACCACCTGGACAAGGTTACTTTGGAAACTGGCAGGCCTTTCTTCCCTTCCGTGTAAGACAGGAAGAGCTGTTCTGATTTCCTCGTCTGCTTGGTTCTATCCAGGTAGAAGCGTAATTGACAGTGAACGTCTAGACAATGTAACTTCCGTTCAGACCTATTGGTATAAAGTGGGAAGAAAACAGGAAGATCGATAGTCTGATTCTGATTTTTTTCAGAGAGTACTTTAGGTAAAAAGGACAGATTAGTCCTAAGTGACACTATCTTTGTGAAAAACAAGGTAAAGAGGGCGAACACAAAGGGCTTGAAGTTCCGATACCCTTCTCGCTGAAGTGATGGCTACTAATAACAGAGTTTTCCAAGATAGCAACTTTAACGAACAGGAAGCCACAGGCTCAAAGGGAGGGAGAATTAAAGACGACAGCACCAAATTTAGGTCCCATGGTGGGGGAGGATCTTTTTACCGGGGGCCTAAGTAAGAGGGTTCCTTTTAGAAAGGCTTTAAAAAGTTTGTGTGACATAATGCTGGTCTCAGACAATCCAACATGAAAATTCGCAATAGCTGCCAACTGAACTCTGATGGTGGCTGAAGAAGAACCCATTTGAAAAAGTTCTGCCAAAAACTCTAAAACTGTATGGACAGGAGCTGTAAAAGGGTCAACTTGTTTCTCCCCTGCCCAAACAGAGAAATGCTTCCATTTTCTAGCATAAGTCTTTCTGGTAGTAGACTTGTGTGAAGCGAGATGATGTCACAAACTGAATGAGAGATTGAGGGAAGCCTGGCTAGGGTTGGAAGTGGAGCAACCAAGCTGTGAGATTGAGAGATTGGAGAGATTGATGCAGCCCGCCCGACTGATGTGTCAGAAGATCTGGCGCTGGGTCCAGATGCCAGGGCTGATCTAGTAGATGACGTTGCAGGAACGGAAACCAAATTTGTCGAGGCCAGTAAGGGCAACAAGGATCATTCTGGATCTCAAAACAGTCGCTTTCTGGATTAACTGAGTAATTAAGGGAAAGGGGGAAAAGCATACAGAAGACCCCGGGGCCAACTGTGGACTAGAGCGTCTCTGGGGGGAAGACCTGGGAGAGGGAAGAGGGTGAAGAAGTCTGGGCACTTGTTGTTTTGAGGGGTTGCAAAAAGATCACAGCAAGGCTGACCCCACCTTCTGAAATTTTTTTCCGCTACTAGCTGGTTGAGAGACCACTTGTGGGGCATGAGAATGGCTCTGCTCAGCCTGTCCGCTATGACGTTGGACTTCACGGGGATATGCGTTGCTACTAGAAACCATTGAGAAGAGATTGCCCACTGCCAAAGTCTGAGTGCTTCTCGACATGGGGGTAGGACCTGGTTCCGCCCTGCTTGTTGATGTACCACGCTACAGACATATTGTCTGTCTGAATTGCAATAGTCCTGATGGGTAGAGAGTCTTGAAGGGCCTGCAAAGCTAAAAGTACCGCTCTCATTTCCAAAACATTTATCTGCAGGTGGCCTTCGAAAGGTTGCCATGTGCCCTGGACTGTCCTGCCCTGAAAATGCCCCCCCACCCGATCAGGGAAGCATCCGTTGTCACAGTAGCCACAGGAGGAGGAAGGACAAAAGGTCTGCCCTGAAGAACCTGAGGGGAGACCATCCACCACGAAAGGTGCCTTTTGCATGACTGAGTGATTAGAATGCTGTGCGACATTGGAAGCTGTTGAAACGACCACCGGGAAAACAGCATCCATTGCAGGATCCGCATGTGAAAGCGAGCTAGGGGGAGTAATGTGATGGCTGCTGCCATGAGACCTAGGGTTTTTTGTACGAATCTGGCCTGGACTCTGCTCTCTTGTAGTAGGATTTGAACATGATCGCGAATGTCTGAAATCCTTTGTACAGGCAGGTTTGCTGACAGCTCCACAGTGTTTAAGACGGCGCCTATGAAGGTAATAGATCGACAAGGCAACAAGGCAGACTTTTCGGAGTTTATAGAGATACCTAGCTCGTTGCAAATTTGGAGGGCATAATCTCTGGAATGGAGTAGCTGACGCTTGGTGGTGGCAGTAAGGAGCCAGTCATCTAAGTATGGAAACACCTGGAATCCTTGTCATCTCAGGTGAGCCACAACCACTGCCATGCATTTGGTAAACACCCTGGGGGCTGTGGTGAGGCCAAAAAGCAGGGCTCTGAATTGGTAGTGACTGGCTCCCAGCCGGAAGCGGATAAACCCCCTGGAGCGCCTGTTCATTTTGATATGATAGTACGCATCCTGAAGGTCTATAGAGCACATCAAATTGTCCTGACCCAGGAAGGGTAGAATGGACTGAAGCGTGACCATCCGGAATTTCGTCCTTTGAACAGACTTGTTCAGCCTGCTGAGATCCAAAATAGGTCTCCAGTCCCCTGTCTTTTTTGGTACCAAAAAGAACTTGGAGTAGACTCCGGATCCTTGCTGGTCTGCTGGTACTGGCTGGATGGCTCTTTTTTCTAGCAGCTTTGAAATTTCTAGTGCTGCTTGATCCCTCAGACTGGGTGGAATGTCTGGAAGGGGCCCTTTTGGCTGTTGTGGGGAATGAATAAAGGGAATTTTGTAACCCTCGGATATGATCAACCGTACCCAATTGTCTTGCGTGAGGGAATGCCAGGCTTCTGGGTACAGTGATAGTCTTCCCCCGACTGCCTCCGAAGGTGGACAGTTGGGCAGCTCCTCAGGGGTGCTGGAAGGGTTTATCAGAGAAGGATTCTCTGCTACCCTGATTCTGCGGGCCCCCGCTGCCCCTCGGGCGGCGTCTATTATTGTTCCCTCCTCTGCCTCTGGAGGGAAGCTCACCACGTGCATCAGGCAGTACTCCCTGAGGTTTGCGGAACCATATTTTCCCACTCTTCTGACCCTTAGGGTATGGTCTAGCAGGGGTAGAAAAACAGACTCCTACGGCAGAGAGAGTCTTGCCTTCCTGCTTGCACCTGGTCAATGTATCCTTCACTTGAGGTCCAAACAAGGCAGAACCATCAAAGGGGGTGTTAGTAAAGGATGCGTTGAAGGGGTCAGCAAAATTGCAAAACCGCATCCAGGCATGTCTCCTTAGAGCAACGCCCGTGCCTGCAGCCCTACTCACTCCATCGGCTGCATAGGAAATGAGCCGCATGGAGGAGTTGACAATAGAGTTCAGGGTCCCCAGCTGGGAGTTGATCTTTTCCTGAGACCCCGCAGCTGATGGGTCCTGTAAGGTATCACCCAGTTCTTTGAGAAGGTCTCTCTGGAGATGGGTGAAATGGCACAAATAATTCAGCGACCGCATAGCAAAAGTCGCTGAAGAAAACATCCACTTACCATACCTGTCCATAGTCCTAGATTCCTTATTAGGAGGATGGACAGGTACTGAAGGGTCAGCCAACTCCTTTTTAGTGGCCGCCGCCACCACCATGGCATCAACAGGGATGCCCTTAGTTAGAAACTGCTTGTCAGAAGGGGCTGTAATAAATTTTGTAGGCCTCCGGGAAGCTGGTTCCATATTATCCGGAGCCGTCCACGCCTTTCGAGCCACCACATCCATGAGTGGGTCGAAAGGCGGAGACACCCAGGAGGTGGAAGGGCGAGAACCGAAGGCATCCAGGTACACCGACTCGTCCTCAGAAGGGTTAAGGGCAGACCAGTTTCCCCTCTGCTTAAGAATCTCCAGGATGTCAGAAAATGAGACATCCTCAGAGGGGGACCTTGGGGACCCTTCTGACTCATCCAAGTCGGTGTCCGACGTGACTGACTCAGGGGAGTCTACATGCTTCCTCTTGCATTTTCTCTTTCGAGGGGGCTCCCCTGAAGGATCAGGGGAGGCCTCGGAAGAGGAGGATACACCCAATAGGGCTACCTGTAGCGTCAGTTCTCCACGCTCGGGATCGGAAGGGCGGATAGAGACTGAAGCAGGCACCACAGAGGGAGGAGCCAAAGGAGCCAACCGTGGAGCAGGCACAGGGGCCAGCACACTCCTCATGACCTCAAAGGCGCCCCTATCAGGCAGGGAAGGGGGTCCCCACTCCAAAGAGACAAAGACCCCTCCTGGCACCGAGAGGGATGGCTCCGAGGCTGATGTCGGGGCCGAACTCACCTGCGCCAAGGCTCCGAGAGGGAGAACGGGGTCGGATAAGGGTCCGATGCCACTTGCCCCCTCAGAACCGACAAGGGAGTCCCGGCACCCGGATCCCTCCAAGGATGGAACCAAGGAAGAGATCGGAGCCGACGAGGGAGCCGAAAGGAGTGGTATCGGCTCTGACGTTCTGACGGTCCCGACCCCTACAATCTCTGGCTCCGAACTCAAAGGAAGAGTCAGAGGAGGAATCGAAGAGGGAGTGGTGATAGCTACAGCCTGATGAGGAGGGCTATGCAACATTTGGGCCAGTGCCTGCGACTTAAGTAGTCTGCTAACCACCCTCTCGAGGTCATGGTCTGACAGCCTAGAAGACCGAGAGGAATGGGACCTGTGACTCCGCTCTGATAAGCTAGACTTCGGAGCCGAATGGACAGATTCCAGGGAAGGAGACCTGGAATGCTTTCTGGTCGGAGCCGACTGAGGCCTTGAATCATCGGTTCCAGCCGGAACCGATGCAGTGGTAGTAGTAGTGCCGTTCGGCGACGGGTCCGAACATGGAGCTGACAGTTTGGCAGGCTTGGAAGGTTTACCCGATGAAGGCTTAGCCGGGGAACCTTCAGGCTTCAACAAGCCTCTCAAAATAAGTTTGTTTCTGCATTCCTGCAGGACTCTTGGACTGAACGCATGGCAGACAGAACAAGAGTCCTGCAGGTGCAGAGGGCCCAAGCAATATACACAAGAAGTGTGACCGTCTGTCAGAGACATCTTCTGACAGCACGAGTCACACTTCTTGAAGCCCGAGACCTTGGTGTCTTTCGACATCCTGAAACAAGGATGATGGGCAGAAAAAGACAAATCAAGGTGGTCTAGTCACAATCAGCCAAAACACACACACACAAAAAGCTTATAACAGACCAAAAAAAACAAAAAACCCAACACTTTTTAACACAAATTAACTAGGCACACACATACATCTACTACAGAACTGTATAGAAAAAGTTTAGCCAAAGGCCAAACTATTAAGTGAGGGGAAAACTGAAGAAAAAAACTACCTAAGAGGGGATTCTAAACAGGAATCTATAGGGTAGTAACTAGCAATAACTATCGCTAAGATTATAACCCAAAAAGCTGACTAAATTCAAGAAAAAGATTAATACAACCTGGAGCCGGCAAAAAGACACAACTCGTAGCTGAAGCGGCAAACGAGATCTGGGTATATCACGCATAGCATTATGGGACATAGGATAGCCTCCAGCCAGTAAAAACAGCTCTCGAGCTTTAGTGATAGGCCTCGGCTCCGAACCCATCCAGCAATAATGAAGGTGAGATTGACAACTTAACATTATTAAATATAGACAGTCCTAACACTGTCAGCTAATATAACATCATAATGCTGTGTAAATAGTAATGTACCAGATATATTGGTAAAGTTCTCATAAGGACAAAATTATACTTAAATACAATAGCATATGACTGGGTATGTTTAGCTGCCCAGTTAGTAAATATTGTTACAATCAACCAACATATTTTAACAACAGCGGCATACAGCACAGCTCATATGTAAAGTACTGGATCTGAGATATAGCATTGTGTGAACTTACGGCAAGAACAATGTCAATTCATAAGCAAAACATATGAATGAAAAAACATATAATCCAATTTAATAATTGAAAACATATATCTCTTCTTTATATATATTTTCTTCCCAGTCACAACACATATATTATTATTAATGATGGTTCTAACGTGCATTAGCCCAATTATTTCCCACAGACAGATTATAAATGGTCATTGAGGCCCGGGGGAAATAGTGCTCCAAGGTGAATGATCCAATATTTTTCTTTGTGGTTCAAAATTCTATGCCACCCCTGTTGGTTGCTCCTGTCTCTAGTTATTTTGTCAATGATCATGAACATAAATCTGGCATTAGTATGTTTCGAGGTGTGTCTGTACACAGCATTAGTCTTCTTATTTCTGATGTCACTCTTATGTTCACTCATCCTCACTCTGAGTGATCGTAATGTTTGCCCAACATAAAATGCTGAACATTGACACGTTGCTAAATATATAACCCAACTACTACTGCAATTGCCAAAAACTCTTAGATCATAGACTCTACTTGTATTAGCACTAGGAAATTGTTTTAATTTACTTACTTGGTTACAGGATCCATAATGGCCAAATGGAAAAGTGCCCAGAAGTTGGTCACCAGTCATTGTCATCTGTTTATAGACAGCGCCCCCACTTTCTTTGTGTTTGTAGTGTGAAAACAGGCCACCTAACGTTTTGCCTCGTCTATATGAGAACTGACATTTGGGGCCCAGAAGATTTCTTAATTCTTCATTTGCTAATAAAATATTCCAATTGGAATCTAAGATGTTTCTGATTACATTATGATTCCTTCCATATGTAGTGACAAACCTCAATGTAGGCTCTACTCCTGTGGTTTCACGTTTTTTGTACTGTAATAACATGTTCCTGTCCTGATTAGCAGACCAAGTACTAGCTAATATTATACCTGATTTGTTATATCCTCTTTCCAAAAATCTGTTTTGGAGATCCAATTTCGCTTCCTCAAAATCTTTCTGAGATGGACTGATGCATTTAATCCTCAAAAATTGGGATTTGGGTATGTTGCGGATGGTGTGGCGTAGGTGCATACTGGACGCATGGAGCAGGGTATTGTATTGTGGATATTTCCTGTAGGTCTTAGTGCTCAAGGTGTGATCATCATTCCTGTAAACAGTAACATCCAAAAAATCAATGATGTTAAGGTTGTATGTTACTGTAAACTCTATACCCCAAATGTTGTCATTCAAATATTCTACAAACTCCTGCAAGTATGCAGAATCTGCACACCACACCATCCAACAATCATCCAAATATCTACGCCATATATCTATTTCAACCATGTATATGTTGTGAAGTGGGTTGTAAATCATGCATTCTTCAAAGTATGCCATAAATAAGTCTGCATATGTGGGGGCAAAAGATAGCTGTACCTTGAAGTTGCCAATAACACTCCCCTTGAAAGTAGAAAACATTCTTGTTAAGGACATGTTCCGCCATACATATAAGTAATGTGCTGAGTCCTGGTGTAAATAAACTTGACTGTTCTAACCAATATTGAAGTGCCTGTAGGCCTGCCCAATGAGGTATACTGATATATAAAGATTTAACATCCAAGGTGCACATAAGCCAATGTGATTCCAATTGTATAATCTGGAGGAATTGCGTAGTGTCCTGCAGTCTGGCCCTGACCACTGTAATGGTTTTAAATGTGTCAAAAACATTGATAGTGGTTCTGTAAGAGAGCCAATACCTGACACAATGGGTCTCCCAGGGGGTTTGGAAATGGATTTGTGTATTTTTGGAAGCAGATACAAAATTTGTTTTTGGGGGTCCATCACTGATAAATGTTTGACCGTGTACTTAGTAATTATTCCTTCTTCCTCTGCCAAATTCAAAAATGTGTCAATCTCTTTTTTAAAGTTGGGGGTTGGATCAATGGGCATATGCATGTAGCATCTGGTATTTGATAGCTGTTCCAGACCTTCGTTCAAATAGTAACCCATGTTCATAACCACAACCGCCCCTCTTTTGTCTGCTTGTAATATGGCAATATTATGATTACTTCTCAGTTCCTCTAGAGCCATTTTTTCAGATGAAGAAATATTTTAACCCATGACATGAGATTCCATAGATGGAAAATGTAAATCTCTGAGGATTGTTGGAAAATGGGCACGTTTGTTCATTGGGGGTTGAAATTCAGATTTGCGAAATCTGAATTCATTAGATCTTTGAGATGTTTTAGAGGTTTCATCTGTAAAAAATAATTTTAAATTAAGATTATGGCAAAAATTCATGACATCAGACACAATGTTGTATTCACTATAAAAAAAGCCTGGTACAAATCCAAGACCTTTATTTAGTAACCTTCCTTGTTCATTAGTCAGTTTAACATCGGACAAATTCAACACATTTTTGTATTCATTGTCAATTATCTCAGTAATGTTTGTATCAATCCCTCTACAGAATCTTTTCTGCTTCCCATGTTTGTGTTTACGGCCACCCTGCCGCCTTTTTCCACCTCTAAAGGGTGTGCTGAGTTGGACTTTTTTCGCATAGGTGACTCCTGGAGCTGAACACTTTCATTATCTGTGTAGGAGGATTCCTCCCCCGATGTGCTAGCAAAAAATTTATCATTAGTTTTGAGGATGGACCTAGGTCTCTTTCTAGTTCTGCCCCTTGCCGTCCCTTGGCTAATATCCATGAATCTAACAGATCTGTGTGATTCAAATGGACGCCCCTTTTGGTAGTCAGAAATGTCCCTGTTGAATTTTTAAATTTTCCTTTCCCTTGTTTGTTTCTCATAGTTTGCAAGTTCCTTTGACAGCCTGGTCACTGAGCCTTCATATATGGATAATGATTCATATTTTTTGCATTCCTCACAGATTAATTTGACTTCTGACAAATTTGTATCAATCATTCTTTCAAAGTATGAGGCAGGTATTTTGACAAACATCATAGATGCTTCTTGTAATGACGTGTTCCATTCTGTGGTTAGTCTCTCTTCAGATCTACTAACCAGTGGCTGTAGGCGTATTCTCAGACCCCTGGGGCCATATCCCTATTGATATATGCACAAAATAGTCTGAGATGCCAGATGTTGGCTCTGAGGTTTTTTAAACCCTTACTTAAATTATTGAAAGCCACATCATATCCATCTAATGGATTATTGAGACAGTCATTCCAATTATTGCCTGAGATGTTGTCTATCCCAAAGACACCTATGTCATCTCGATCGGCACATAATCCTTGAAGGATTTTTTCCAAATCCATTTTTATTTTTTTTAAAAATAAGAATCCCAAAGTACTTACAATTGGTATATTGGGTCCAGAAAAGTCAGGCTGTCAAAGAAATCTTCCACTTATGAGTCTATTCTACAGAAACAAATAAATAAAGAACAGGGTAATTCACTGATACCAAAGAGCAGATATGCTGTATTGGGGTACAAGTCTGTAAACAACAACGATGCAGAATCAGAAAGGGAGCAGGTCCAAACCAAAAACACATAAATGTAATGCTGGTTCTTATTTGCAATAATATCAGAAAATTATTGAAAAAACAATGTTGCTGTAAGGCAGCATGTCCAAACCAAGGGCACATAGGTATAATGCTGGTTCCTATTTGCAATAATATCAGAAAACAATTTGCTATAACCATCAGAAAAATACATAACTTTATAAACCCTGTCTTAAAGCTGTGTGTAAAAGGATCCAATATCTATCTATTTCAAATTTAGATATAACAAAATGATCATACATTAAGAAATTATAATCTTATACAGTTATAATAATTCTGTATACACACTCTATTCATCATAATAGGATATATCACAATGAGTATGTGAATCACAATAGCAACATATTTGGTTTAAACACAATTATCGATTCATTCTTAATGTTGTCATGTTAACACATCCCTGAATAATAAGGATGACCCATTTAACCTTATGTGATATGGTTGTAAATATCAGCCATATACAAATGTCGATTAAATGAATAGGCCTATAGTGTTACATCTTATCCACAAAACTGAGATAGTTATGAATACATACACTAAATAATATTAATGCTAAATGAGAGCTTTCATTAGTTGTTTATATATATATATATATATATATATATATATATATATATATATATATATATATATATATATATATATATATATATATATATATACATATACACACCTGTTATGTAGTCCGAATAGATTGCTGTTAATTATAATAAGGTTGCACAATAAAAGTGCACACACGAGCCCTGTAGCTTTTCAGTAGGGAAAATATAAGTATATTAGTTATATCCCTAAGTATTGGGCCCAAATAATTGTCCCATTAAGTTTGTATAGTCTATCTGTTCCAAAGTAGATAGTAACCTGTAAGCACATAAATTCAGTATGGTAAAATGCTATAATTATATTGCAAACAAGGTTGTACACCCTAAATACCTTAATTTGACAGACCATAAACATTCAATACTAGATAGACCTAATTTCAATATTCAGTCTACATAAAGTGAAATAATATATACTTCACAATTCCACCTTTAAAGTTTGATTGGTACAATGTAGTCTTCCGGTCACAAAAACCCAAAAAGTACAATAAAATTACAAAAAATGGTTTATTTCTCCAAGTCCGTGTCCCTAAGTCTCTTATCACACTTTCGGAGTTTAGTGTACTGTCACCTATGTGGTAATTCATGGGTACAAGTTTTTTCCCAAAGGGGATAACTATACATTTCTTGGCACTGAACTTGAGCCCATGGCTCTGGCACCAAACATCTGTTTCTGTAGGGCCCTTTTGTAGAATATCCACATCGTTTGAGGATTCAGTAATGGCTCCCAGTTTGCAGTCATCTGCGAACTTTGTTAGCCATAGTCCCTTAGTGTTGGCCTGTACTTCACAGAAGTAGATGCCAAACAATAGTGGTCCCAGGACTGAACCCTGAGGTACTCCACTTGGCACTTGTCTGGAGCTGGATTTGGAGTCGGCTACTTTTACAGTGTGGGTTCTATCAGTAAGCCAGTTGGCAACTGATCGAGTGATGTGGGGATTAATGCCCAGCATAGTAAGTTTATCTATGATTCCAGAGTAGGGGATGATGTTGAAGGCCTTGGCAAGGTCCAGATAGGCTGTGTGGACTGCCTTACCCTCATCCACAGCTCTTGAGACTGATTTAAAGACGTCAGTCAGGTTCAGGAGACAAGATCAGCCCTTCATGAACCCAAACTGGGTGGGGTCCAGTGTTTGAAGGTTGCCAATGTCTTTGTTTATAAGTTCCATGATAATACATTCCACGGCCTTGCAGATCAGGCTCATCAGAATGATGAGGCAGTAGTTCCCATGATCCAATCCCCCCTTGTGGAGTGGGATAACTGTAGCTGTGCGCCACTCAGTGGGCATGAAGCCTGAGGTGAGGCTATGATTAAACGTGACACTTATGTGAGGTGCCAGTTCATTTTGTAGTTCATGTAGTACACAGCCTGGGATGTCGCTTGGTCCCATAGATGCTGTATTCTTAGCTTTGGAGAGTGCAGTTTTTACCTGTGTAGCCGTTATTACCAGAATTTGGCAATCTTTCGGTATTGAGATGGGCCCTTTAGGGGGTGAGATGGGGGTGAAGTTGGCACTGAATACATCTGCCAGGATATTGGCAATATCCTTGGGATCAGTATATTTAATGCCATTTTGTTGTAGCTCAGAGCAGATCTGAGCATTGCCGTTTAGATTCTAGACTGTTGTCCTTATAAGGCCTGTGTTCCATACAAGTGAAGAAAGTAGGTTTTGCAGGGTAATTCCTTTGGTATCTCGGCACAGAAACAATAAAAAATCTGTCTACAATCCTCCTTAATTTTGTCTTGTCCTGGAACTGTTTGAAAAGATTGGCAGCATCTGGACCAAATAAAAACTCTTGTTTCAAGAAGAGTCTATAAGTTTTGCCTTAATATCTTCTGGAAGAGACTTGAGCATAACCATGCATACCTCCTGATCATAGAACATATAGCAGATGCCCTGGAGGAAGCTTTCACTACAACACAGCTGCATTTAATGCAGTGCTTAGCTACTTAGAAGCCTTAACCACCACAGTTAAAGCCTGTTGTTTACTGGTAGGGTCCTTAGTGCAGGACAAAGTTTTACTTAAATTACTGACAATAGACGATAAGCATTTAGTCATTTTAATCTGATAATTCAGAGCAATAAAGGCCAGAGTGGAGGATGCATAAACCTTTTCTCCCAGTTTATTTGCTGCCTTGCTGTCTTTATCCAAAGAAAAAACATTGGCAGCAGGCTGTCTGTTGGCATGGAAAATACAGAGAGGTCTGCCACAGGGTGTTTGTATAAGGGAACTTTCATCATCTGAGGCCAGCTGACTTGGCAAACTGGTTTGGGAAGAATAAGCTAAAGCATGCTCATCTGAGTCTGATGCATCCTATTCATCTTCTGAAGTGTCTATTTGTCTCTTTTGTAGAGTGGAAAGAAAAACAATAGTAGTAGTAGCAGGCTCTGCAAAGGATTGTGGCCTGAGTGCCACTATGGTCTTAAAAGGGCTCCATGAAAAACCCATTCTCTCCTTTTCTTTGAACACCTGGTGGATGAGGGTAGGGTGGGAGAAAATGTTTTCAGTTTTTTTCTTTTTCCAAGGTGTGACACCTGCTTTGACTAAATGTCGAGGCTCTAACTCCTGATGAAGCTTGAGTGATGGGAATTTCCTCTGTATCTAGGATATGCAGTATGCCTTTAGTTCCTTTGGAAATTATTAAGCAGTGTTCCCCCTTCTCACATTATCAGCAGGTTTACTCGTTTTGAATGTGTGAACCTCAAGACATCATACCGACTCTGAGTAGGGTCGCAGTAGCTGAAGTCTGAGCCGATGTTCTGCTGGTATGTCTGAGTCCTGCTGGGCAGTCATGATATTAGACCTAGGCCTCGTAAACTTTTTTCTTTTCAATGGATAGGATTTTAACAGTTGAAGGATCCACTATTTTTGCTTTGGTGAGGTGTTTAAGGTGCTGAGTTTCCAAGTAGAAATTAAGTAGAGAAAGTTGAGTTCTTAGGGTCTTTGGTATAAAGGACTAACAGAACGTGCAATTTTTTTAGTCATGCTCTGTACCTAAACAGAAAAGGCACTGGGAGTGGAGATCCTTGTAAGGAATCTGCCTACTGCAATCGCACTTTCCCCTCCTAGCTGATTTCTGACATCTAGCTTAATTGGCAATATAACCCAACAGTTTGGAATACTGCAGCAGTGAAGTAAGGAAGGATATCAGTGGGTGGACATTCAGTTCCTTTGATTTCACGGCAAGGAAACTTTTAACTATACTTACTCTTTTCATGATGACATATTTTATTGATTTCCAGGTCTATGCCATTTACATTTTTTTTAACTGTTACTCTCCATGCAGCAGATGTGCTGCTTCATGAAAATGTAGCTTAACATGACTTCTTTACTTCATTTTGTTTTACAGTTAACTAGATTTCAGTTATTTGGGCCCATATTTTTTAATCGATGTGACTGGATTTTATTTTAGCTGCTTGCGTCTATGTATTCTCAAGCCAAAAAACTGTCACGTTTTATCCACTGTGTTAACCTAGTAAACTAAATAAATGCAGACTTAGTTGTGTCCATATCCTGCTTACTTAGCTTTTGATATATATTGTTACAACTATCATTGATCAAGTTAACAAGAATATGGAAGCATTATAAAACTACATTGTGTCTAGTAAACCACAGTCGTCCTCACCTCTCTACAGATTATTACTTTGGCCACTATTAAATGATCTTCTCTGGTTACCATATAAAGAAATACTGTGTGCAGTGTTCCATACATTCTGTAATTCTGTGTCCAGATCATTTCAGTAAATGCACATAAAGTACATTGGGGCTGTCATAGCACAAGAAAATTTCAGTATATGTACATTATGTACATCTGGGATGACTTAGCAAAAGAGAATATGCTTTCACATTACTTCCAGGTATAAGGAAGAATCGGGGGGGGGGGGTAACTACTCAATATTTTAAGAAATCCAAGGATAACTTTCTCATGGAATGTATGGACTTAATTAAAGTCAGCAACTCTATAACAGTGACTAACATTCCAATCTAAAACTACAAACACAAAATTCTCTCTAAAAGGGGAGCACTGATTGGAACATTTTCTATAAGAACTAATCTGCTAAGTGAAACCAAGACTGTCAGTAAAACTCAACCTAGCTGTAAATATGGGAGGCTACAAGAATTAAAACTCTTGACTCTTGAAATGCTAAATCACATGACACACTCTTGCCCCAGGATCTATACTGCCTGTAGGATACAACTAACTACATACATAGTCATTTACACAGGATATTACTTTACACATCTTCACTTTAAACATGGAAACATTAGTGGATTCATTTTAAATTTCAAGAAATTTATTTCAGTACTTTTAAGTACATCACCAGTAATTTAACTCTGAAAACCTCTGGGAGTGCAGTTTCAAAAAATGGTTGAGGTTGCATTAAAAGACTGATTTTACTATCTGATAAATGAGTTTCATGTTCTTAAATATAACAGTACTACTTTGCCTTGTTTAAAAACCTTAGTTTGAAGTACACTAACGGTGTAGCAATGGACTGCCACACTGAGTGGAAGCTTGGTGAAATGCTGCTGCACACTATATGACTTTTAGATTGACAGTAAACATGAGTAGGTACACATCTTATTATGGACAAAACAGCTACTTTCCTTCACTTTGTCAGCTAACCACAGAACAGCAGTGCCAGTGAAGACCATCACTCTTTCAAGTGCAAAGGAAAACACTGACTCTTTGGGTGGTGCACAATGAAGTCAGCAACGAGATCTTCAGCTAAGTAGACCAAGTTCAGCTACAGTATCAGGTATAGTCAGCATTCTGTTTTCAGTAAACAAAAGTTTGTAACTATTACTTTTACACAAATATTAATTTGTTAGATTATTTTATTAACCTATATTGAAGGTGGTGAGGAAGCTGGAGTCTGTCCCAGCAACCAAAAAAGTAAATCAGAGAACTGGTCTGGGATGCATACATACACATCTATTACAGCACTGCCAGTTCACCTGTCAGCATGTCTTCAGGATGTGGGAAGAAACTTAGAAACCTAGGAAAAACTCAAAACTCAAATGGACACAAGGAGGACATCCAGACTCTGATGAAGGCACCCAGCTGGGAACAAAACCAAAGAAATAACAAGGCAGCACTGTGCTATTCATATTCTAATGCTCACAAGCTGAGCAAACTGCATCCATCTATATACTGTCAATTATAAACAATTAGGTAAAGAAAAAGAATGTGTCTGCTCAACACACATTTTGCTGCTGCCTAAAGTCTGCAAGCTTGTAGCAGAAGTAAAATTTAAATATGGACATATAGAAAGGGAAAACAGAAATTAAAAACATTACCAAAGGGTAACTAGTAGCTATTTCAACAATCAAAGAATCCAATCTTTTTTCTCATATGAGAAACAAAATAATGATCACCAGTTAAGGAAGCGTAATTCACAGTTTACTTACAGATATACTGGCACATCATAAATGTGAGTGATAAAATAAAATCCAATTATTTCTGTAGAACATGAATATAAGGTCACAAAAGATGATTTGATTTAAACTTAACTGTTAAATATAGAAATACATTACTTACAGATATCAAGTGTGTTATAAACAATACCTCAAATCACACCCATGTAATTTAATGTTACACTGTATATAATTTTTAAAAATCCGTATTTACAAATTTCTAGATATATTGATTTCTTATTGTATTATTAACACCAGTGTAAATTCTTTTGAGTATCAAATAATACATAATCTACTCTGTAGATAATATAACCTAACACGAACAAGTTAGTGTTAGCAAATTAGTTTCCAGGTATCATAAAATGGAGCAGTAGCACGTTCTAATTACTTAACATTTTACATAACTGAAATGAATGGCAGTCTAAACTACCTTACATGTCAGATGGTCCTTCTGCACTCTTGGCATGTATTCACAAACTCATTTGGTTACATGTTAAACATCAGGGAGTACGATTCTTGAAGATAATTGGCAAGAAAAAAAAATTCATCTCGATGAGGCATGTCCCACAGTATACTTCTAAAAATGTATGTTAGTTCCCATAGGAAGGAATGGTGCCCTCAACGCCTTCCTCAATTAAAAAAATGCCAGCATTATGATCCTTTCCTCTTCTGTCTAAACTTCAGAATTCTTCTGTTAAATGATGTTTCTGTAGCAATAAACAACTACAATAAATTCATATAATTGAAATTTCTGTCTCAAAGTAATTTTCACATTTTCATCATGGGCTTTGGTACTTAGTGCTGTCATGCAATTCACAAATATTACTTGCTAGGAAAACCTAGAAATTCAGGAATGAAGCAACACAAATTCCAAATCTGTAACCACGAGAACAACTACTGACAAGCAAGGAAGAGCTACGTAAGAATACTATATTATATCAATTTCCACAGTCCTTTCACATGGACAGATCTGAGTATCCAATGCCCCTACTTCCTATAAGGACTAACACACACATTTTAAGCACTGCAGTGTATGTAGGCTCAGATGAAAGAGCTGAATATTTTCTTTAACAAAAAAAAAAAAATAAAAAATATGCAAGAAGTGCACAACTTAAACAGTGTAACAAGTACTTAACAAATGTTCTGGAACACTTTAGTCTACATTTTTGAATCCTTTCTTCCCTTCTGAAACAGTAGTGGTTACATGTTTATTTGGAATAAGTGGTAGAAATAAATGTTTTACAAAATGGCACTTGCATAAAATAGCAATGTCTGTGTTAAGTTTTAATTGAACACAATAAAACAATGGCCTTTGGTTCATTATCTGCACTTACTCTAAAAGTACTCTGATACATGTATAATAAATGTAACACTAAGATTGAAGAAACATGGCAATTCTATACTGAGGAGATGTGATCTGACTATATCCATGGGGGTCTACCCAAATAAATTATTATTTAGCCTGATTTTCTGTGGTAACTCTTGTCTCAGTAGGAGAACCTTTGGTAGCAAGGTTTGTACTGAACAACACAAGCTAGTGGACTGACTTGGGTATTCATATGAATGTACTTCCTCTTGTGGTATACTGTATTACAAATTATGGTCTTGGAAATACAATGTTAAACCCTCTAAAAGATACACAGTAGATGTTCAATTACTTCATCAGCCCAGGTCTGAAAATGTTTTTCCAATGTGAGTTTTTTTCTGTTAGTAAAGTCTTTCAAAGCACAGAGCTGTCATTGCTAAAGGCAGCTGAAAGTCTTGTTTCTGCATGCGAACTTGATGCTATGGCAGATGGAATGCTGATTGTGCTTGTAGCCTTTTGCCTCTTCTTGACTCCCCAACTGAGAAATGACAGTTTCTTGGAGACTGTCTTTGCTTTTCCATCGCTGTCATCATTAACATCCAAACAAATCATGGAGTAGGTTTTCTGCATTGCTCCGGAGTAGGTGGCACTTTTGCTGGTCTATTTTCAAACACAAAAAACATGTTTACATTAGAATTCACACCTCACTAAGGAATTTAATACTATCTTATTAATCTGCATCTGCATATTTGTTTCTGTCACAAAATAAATTATTCAGTTGCTACTTTCATTCAAATTTTTATTAAGTCAACATTTATAATAAAGCCATTAAAGATGACAAAATGTATTCAACTCAAGGTCACATACTGAAAACTTAATGGCATCCAATATATTCAGTAGTACAACAAAGTCAATAAAAGTGCATAAGCAATCCCGGACATTTTGAGAGTGGCTTTAGAAAGGTTCTAGATTCAATATGTATATCTAGCTATAACAGAGTGCAATACAACAATGAGAAAAAAAGACACAAACTACTCAAACAAGCAACATAGCATGAAACCAAGGAGATCACTTCATTGTTATATTCTCCTTTAACTTTAGATCTTCAGTTTTAATCTCAAAATTATAGAATTCCTGCACAAGTTCCTTGATTTCACTAACTTTAGGTGAGCCCTTTTCCTGAGTCCTGTTACAGACCTTTATCCAAACATTAATAGAACCCTTCTGATTTATCTCCACAACAAGGCAGCTTGAGCTGAACTGTCTAAAAAATAGGTTTGGGCACCAAACCTTTAACAGCTTTTACACCAAATAAGAGAAGGATACTGAACCCTGACAGGACATAGCTAAGAGTAAGTATATACATTTACACACACACACACACACACACACACACACACACACACACACACACACATATATATATATATATAGAGAGAGAGAGAGAAAGAGAAAAGGAAAGCTTGATATAAACATATGCACACACAAACAAACAAAGCTTGGCAAAATAACATGCTCAAAAAGTTAAGGGGATTGGAGGGAGGGAGCAGCTACTGCAGCAGTGATCATTTGAACATCTACTGTTGTCATAAGTTTACTTGCACAACTGTACTATGTCTATCACATTGATCCCTGCTGCAACAGCCTTAGCTATATGTGTAGAGTACCCTAGCTTACATCTGGAAGGGGAAGGGGCTTGGAGCCTCTGGAGAATGGTCCTAGCAAAGCCGGATCTACACTTAAAGAGAAGGAAAGTACAGTTGTGTAAGTAAACTTACCATAACAGTAGATATTTTAATGACCACTGCTGCAGTAACCTTAGCTATACAAATTATATCCTGTTAAAGACATAACAGATGGCCAGCTTCCAAAACTTAAGAGCAGTTTCTGCTTGCCTAAATTGTTAAGCAGTTTAAGCTGAGCTGACTAAAAGACAAGTATGAGTGCAAAGTTCAGAGCCTTCCTACAAACATAAGAGGGAGGCTGAGCCCTGAAAGGACAAAGCCAGGAACAAAAATAAATGCCACACCCTGTCATAAAAAGCACACCAAAAATAAGGGGGGTGGAGGGAAGGAAGCATGTACTGCAGCAGTGATCAAACATCTACTGTTATGGTAAATTTACTTACACAACAGTACTATGTTTGTCATACTGATCACTGCTGCAACAGCCTTTGCTGTATGAGTAGATTACCCTAGCTAACGACATTTGAGAGGTAGAAATAGACTAGACCAGGTACTCCTGAAAAATGGGCCTAACAAAGCTGGATCTGGACAGAGGAAGAATCAAGCTTATATGTACAGAGACAAATTCACAGCTTTTAGAATACTTCTAGAATCCAACCCTTTCCAAAAAGCCATAGATAAATCCAAGGCCCCTATGGCAGGTTACCTAACAGGGATTTGAAATCTCCTTGAACAATTCCCTCTGAAAACGAGTTTAGTGTGCAAGGTAGTTCAGCCCCTCTGAGTGCAAAGGTTGCTGAAGAGTATGCCTGTTTTCCTAATCTGTCCAACCCCCCTGACTCCCTGTTAGGAGGATAAACAGAAGAACTCTCCTCAGGCAGTTCTTTCTTCATGACTGCTGCCACTACTACTACAGCATCTACTGGGGGTCCTTTCATCCAGTGTTTTCTATCTTTCAAGGATACCAAAATCTTTTTTTTGGGGGGGGGTTGATTTCTTTGACATCTGGGTCCTTCCAAGCCCTTTGTGCCCTAAGATCTATACAACAACAAGAACAGCTTCACCAAGCATGGATCATGTTCTTGATCAAGAGTAATGAATTTGAAAAACAGGTTATGTTATAAAGAACAGAAGAAAGTCATAAATATAAATTAACTAAAAGAGGTAAATTTTCTTGTTTTAACTGTACTTTCTGTAAGTTTATAAAAAGGGAACAATGAATAACTTCCAACACCCAGTGAGTAGAAAGCAATAACTAAATCGATAGCCAGTGCAGGCTTTCCTTGGCCGGCATAATACAGCTGGCATTAGAAAGTACCAATCAGCAGTCAAGCTTTGGAACTGTGAATAAGCTGCAGATGGTCTAGTGCTAACTTAACTCATTCCCTCCAGTGGAGCACTAGGCATGTGTACTGTAATTTTCAGTGGTTGCACCCTGAGTTTTTTTGACAAAATCAAGTTATGTCCTCACACTTCAAACAAATATGAATATATCTTAAGCCATAATAATTACTAAAGAAGTGTAAAAGGCAAGCTGCTCAGCACATACAAATCTTTACAGTGGTAGTGTTCTAGTTTTAAACTGGATTTTACAACTCTCAATAAACCCCAAAATGTTAATTTTACCATAGAAATCACTCAAGCTACATAATTACTATCCCCTCTATTGGCCAGCTTCGCAGAACTTTGGATGCTCTCCATGCTTTCCAACTGCCAGTAGCTTTCAAAATACTCTGTATCAAAGTCAGCTGGTGTGTCACAACACTTCACAGCATTTCCTGCACAGGAAGGCAAGAGCCCTGAATACTTGTGCTAGAAAACAAAGTAAATCATAATATACAAAAGGTGAAAACATCCCCACACTGGCAATAACAAAAAGAACACAAAAGCAAAAATAGGGGACTGGTGGGGTGGATGGCTACTGCAACGTTGGTCCATTGAAAAATCTACTATTATGGCAAGCTTACTTACACAACTACACTATGATCGATATATAGATCACCACTGCAGCAGCCTAAGCTATCTGGGTAGACTACCATAGCTATGTCAGGATAGTAAGAAAGGAAGGAAGTCAAAAACTAGGACTCCAGGAGCCCCTGGAGAATGGTCTTAACAAAGCCTATTCTGGACCTGGAAAAGAAATCCAGTGTGTAGTGCTTTATAAGTGTGTGTATACAGGGCTATGTTGTTGCCTCTAGTCTACCCATTTCCAGAAAGCCAGGGGAAAACCCAATGTCTTTGTTGAATGAGCTGTAACAACACCTGGGAGTAGCTTATAGTGATGATGACAACAAAAGGTATTAGCATGACAGAACCTTCTAGACACAAGTCTGTTTTCTTAAAGGTTATCTTTTCCTCTTAACTTCACAGCAGACAAACAGCTGGTCAGCTTTCCTGAAAGGTGGAGTGTTGTCTTGGTAGGATCTGAGCTGCCTATGTACATCTGGAAGATTGACAGTCTGGCTTACAGTAAATTGTGATACAATTTTTGGCACACGGGTAAGATTTGTTCCGAAAGAAACTCTGACATTATAAAAAAAATAGGTAGGCTTCTTGACTCACCATAACTGCTTGTAACTCAGACACTCGCCTAGTTGTTGTCAGAGCAATTAGTGAAACTGTCTTCCATGTTAACAACTTCAAATCAGACTCACGAGCAGGTTCAAATTGAGAGAGCACATTTCTCAAGCACAAAAGCGAGATCCCAACGATAAACCATCTATTTCCCACGTGATCAAGTATGTAAAACACCTTTCAAAAACTGTTTAACTTGAACATTGTTAGAAAGGGATGATCTAAAGGCAGACAAGCAGAAATGGCTGACAACTGTACCTTGATAGAAGAGTATGCCAACCTGGCCTGAAAATTTTGCGTCGCACCAACTAGAAAATCTTTCCACTTGCATTATATATATATATATATATATATATATATATATATATATATATATATATATATATATATATATATATATATATACACATATATATGACCGAAAGTTCATATGACTGAAGCCCATTTGACTGAGACCAAATGTCCAAAAGTTCATTTGACCGAAAATCCATACGACCGAAAAACAGCACTGGCAGGTATATGCCCTATTCCCCACTGTAGTGCGACCCTGGAATGAGAATATAAAGTTAGGGGGGGTGTGGGGGGTGTAGCCCCCTACATTTTGCAACCAGTTTTTACTGATGTTGTATGTTTTAATGCATTTTTAATGGAGACACATGTATATAATAGTGCATAAACTGCAATTATGTGGGGGTTTACACCCCCCCACACCCCCCAATGTGGGAGGCTACCCCCCAACAATATATTCTAACTCCAGGGTCGCACTACAGTGGGGAACAGGGCATATACCTGCCAGTGCTGTTTTTCGGTCAAATGAGTTTTTGGTCATATGGGTTTTCGGTCAAATGAACTTTCGGTCATTTGGTCTCAGTCAAATGGGCTTTGGTCATATGAACTTTCGGTCATATGTAGTGAACCCATATATATATATATATATATATATATATATATATATATATATATATATATATATATAGATAGACAGTTACACTTCAGAAGATGGAATGGCTGAAATATCGCAGATCATATGATCGATATTTCAGATCAATCTTCTGAAATTGTAAAAAAAAAAGAAAAAAAACAAATAACAGAAGACATTACTGCAGTCACACCCCCCTACTTAAATATACCAACTCCGAGATCGCGCTACAGCAGGGAATAGGAAAATTTCCCATTCTGCGCTGTATTGTCAGTGTAGCGCCATCTCGGAGTTGGTATGTTTAAGTAGAGGGTGTGGGGGGGCGCAGGGGGGCTTGCTCCCTGCAGTAATGTCTTCTATTTGTTTTTTCTTTTTTTTTTTACAATTTCAGAAGACCGATCTTCTGAAATATTGATATTTCAGCCGTTCGATCTTCTGAAGTGTAACTATATATATATATATATATATATATATATATATATATATATACACATACAAATTTCTAGTAGCAGGCTTTCACACCTCCTTTAGTACCTAGACGTCCTCAGAAAAGAGGTGCCTAAAAGGTAACAAATTCTATCATCTAGGCAGATTAGTTGAAGAGTTTCCAGATTGGGATGCATCAAATTCTTGGCAGCAGGAATGTGATGACAGATGTCCTTAGATCCAGCTTTACCATGAAAGCTAGATGAAGAATCAAAGGTACAAGATTATGAAGTGGTAACATCTTGAACTTTTGAGTCATGACAAAAAGGTTTAGAGCAGAAAGATTCAATACTGACCTCCAGGATCCTTCTGGTTTTGTAACTAGAAATATTCTTGAATAAAAACTTTTGTGTAGGAGATTGACAGGCACTGGTTCAATGACTTTGTCAAACAGCATGTTCCAATAAATAAGAGAAAAGAATGAAATCTGGTTACCCAAGTAAGAGGGAATCCCCTGGAAGGGACGAAGGGATTTTCATTGTCAGGGGTTCCCCCACTGGATTACACTCAGAACCTAGTTGTCTGTAAATATCCGATGCCCAAAGGTAAGACGAAGTGCCCAGGACATAGACAGGTTGCCAGAGTGGGACAACCTGAACAGGTGGATAGTCATGCTGACTAGGAGAACTGTCGTTGAGGATTTTGAGGCTCTTCCTTTCTTTTTTGAACATTTGTTCCAATGTTTTTTCTTTTTCTTTTTTTTTTTAAACTCTAATTACAGGCTCATTGCTACTTAAACTAATTACTGGGGAAGGGTGCTGAGGAGTTGGGTGAACTATTATTCAGTCTGAAAAATGGAGGGTTGAAAAATCTGAATGAATCCTTGAATCAGTCTTCACCTTTCATTACACTTCTTCAGTTCCTCAGCCACAGAAGGGCCAAGAGAGTTTCTTTATCTAAGGGAGAAATTAAAATCTCAGATTTAATATAATCAGGAAGATTTTGAGAAAAAAAAGCCAAGCAAATCTCAAATCTGAACCAGATGCAGCAGCCCTAGAGGAAGAACCAGCCACAATATAAGCACACCTTAAAATAATATTAGTCACCTGAGAAACAGCTGTCACAAAAGTATCTAATGAATTACTTACCTTAGAAGAAGGGAGTTCAACCTTTAAATTCTGCATATTTTCAAAAACCCAAGCAAAACATATGAGCTTGACAGTTCAAAATCCACCATGAAAATTAAATTATTAGAATAATCTATTTTTCTTCCCAACTTATCCATTGTTTTTCCATCTTTATCAGAAAAAATGGATTAGTATCAGTAACCTGTTTAGCAGCAGCAATTTTGGGATCATAGGAGGTTACTAGGCTATTGGCCCTAAGGCCCTTATAAGCCTAGCCAAGAGTTTAGCCCATGTTTAGACAAGTCAGCACCAAAAGCCCCTGTCCAGCATGGACACAGGTAGAATCCGAGGGGTGTATTTTCTGTTTCCCATCCAGTTTGTGCTTAAAAAGGGATAATGATGTACTCTGCTTGACATGGAGAACAAGTCTATTCCATTCTGTGGGACACAAATCTGTCCCGCCAACAAGTCCAACTGATATCACAGACCAGGTTGAGGTTGCGCATATGGGTTGCTCGGGTGGAGCTTGACTTGCAGATATGCAGCAGTCCCATCAAGGCGGGTTCTGAGATTGCTCTGTATGCCAGACAGAGGTCACCTCTGAGGAGTCTGTATGAAACTGAGTAGAGGGACATTGCCTTTAGCCTATCTGTGTAGGGTAGATGATTGAGGCCCTGGATTCTCCTGGTGAGGAACCTCTGTGGTCTCTCCAACTGCTACATGTGCTTTGCGAGGTACATGCAGAATGGGGGTGTTGTACTCAATAACTGGCCTTATTAGGGAAGAATACAGGGATATTATGACCTCTTTGTCCCTGGATGAGATACCCTTATTTATGAGGTGGGCCATGTAGAAAGCATTCTGTACAATGGAAGCAACATGGTGGTCGAAAGTCAGGTTGCTATCAGCCTGGGTGCCCAAATCCCTCACTACTGATTGTGCACTTAGGACGTTGTTGCTAATATGATAATATGTGGGGACATCACTCTACCCAAAGGGGATGATGATGCATTTTTTGGCATTCAGCTTGAAGCCATGTTTCTGGCACCAGTCATTTGTTTGGGTGAGACCCTCTTGGAGGACATCCACATCACTTGGGGAATTGATGACTGCGCCAAGCTTGCAGTCAACTGCAAACTTGGTCAGCCACAGCCCACTGGTTTTGGCCTGCACCTCAGAGAAGTATATCCCGAATAACAGAGGTGCCAAGACCGATCCCTGGGGTATGCCGCTCATTACGGGTCTACTACTTGAGGTGGCTTCCCCTATTTTGATTAGGTGGGTTCTATCAGTGAGACAGTTTGCTACCCATTTGGTAACATATGACTTGATGCCTACTTTAGAGAGTTTAACTACTATGCCTGAGTGGGGAATTTAGAAAAAGAAATGACTGCTGGACTTGCTTTGGAATTAGAAAGCATGAACCTGTGTGCCTAGGGCACCTTGGGTAACCAGTTAGACCTCTTAAAAGTAAAAGGTTAACCATCAGGAAGACTATGTGCTTTGAGAAAAAACATTCTCTAAAGCAGGCAATACAGGAGTGATAAATGTAGCTTTTGGCAACTGAAGCTATAACAAATCATAACACATTTTCTGTGTCAAAGGGATTTCCGATCATACTGAAACCTCTCTCTCATGTTAGATAAAATGTCAGAGAAAGAAATTTCTTGAGCTGGGATATCAGTGGCAGTACATTCCTCAGAATCAGAATCCTCAGACCGAGAAGAAATTCCTGAATTACACCCCTCCCCTGCAAAAACTGTCCTTCAGAGAGGAAAATCTTGTTAGAATAAGAAGAAACTCTCTCTTTTCTTGCCTGAAGCTTCTGAAGTCAACAAAAAAGCAGAAATCAGTTCCATGGCAAATCCCAGTAAATCTGCCCTGGCCATGGAAATAGAAATAGGAAGTTTTTCTCACTAAGCACACACTCCCTGAATACCACTTGGCCCTTAGACACACTGGATCCAGCTTTCGCAACTCCATCCTGGCCAAATGAAGACCCTTCACTTTCTGTTCCGTAGATAATGAAATAGGTGGCTTTCTCATGCCTGGCAAAGGCAACTCCCAAAGCCACAGTTTGGTGTCTTGGAAGGCTATACCAGGAGGACTACGGTTAAAAGATGAGTTGTCTGAGGAACAACTAATAACCACAATCTTGTCTGAGGAACAACTGGCCGCAGCAGAGTCAACCACCAGCGGGTGAGGTAAACTTGGAGCCAATCTGACTTTTCAAACCTCCTGAAAGATTAGCTGTGTAAAATCTTACCGTAACGATAGATGTCCTTCTCTTCGCTGTTGCAGTACTCTTAACATGAGGGGAGTTGCCTGCCATGACAACCTAATGTCAGCCATTATACAAAAGACTTCTATTATTAGGGGTGGTTGGTACGTCGCATGTAGGCTGCTGTTGGATGTCGGCCATAAGGGTGACGTACGCACACACCCTCCTCAGAACTGAGTGCCCCAGGAGGCACACCCATCTAAGGGAGTATGTAGGTCAAGTACATCCAAGCAAGAACAAAGTCGGGGGAAGGAGGGAGGGATGGAATACTGCAACAGAGAAGAGAAGGACATCTATCATTATGGTAAGATTTTACACAACTAATTATGTCCTTCTATTCCTCTGTTGCAGTATTCTTAACATCAGAGAGAATACCTAAGCTCACAAGGAAAGAGAGGAGGAAGGAGCACAGGAGCTTTCTAGGAAGCCATGAAGAACAGCCCTTGCAAACCCTGCCCTAGATTTGGAAATGTCCAATTTGTAATGTTTGATGAAGGTATGGACTGAAGACCAAGTGGCTACCTCTAGAATGGATTTAGTGTCCATTCCTCTGAAGAAGGCATTAGAGGAAGCAACAGCCCTGGTAGAATGTGCTTTAACAGGAAAAGGGAGGCTCTTTCCATGGTGCTCATAGCAGAAGGAAATGGCTTTAGAGATCCAGCTGGAAATAGTGTGTTTAGACATAGGGAGCCCTAAAGCTCTAGGGTGGAATGAGATAAATAACTGGTCTGATTTCCTGATATCCTTTGTTTTGTCAAGACAGAACCTAAGCTGTCTGTGCGCATCCAAGGTATGCAAAATCCTCTACGCAGAATTCTGTGGAGTGGGGAAACCGGTAGGTAAATGATGGACTGGTTGAGGGATAACTCATTTATCACTTTAGGCATAAAAGTAGGGTTGGTGCGGGGGGGTGGGGGGGGGCAGACACTGTCTCTCTGTGGAACACCAAGAAAGGAGGGGAAGTCATAAGGGCCTGTAGTTCAGAAACCCTTTTGGTTGAAGTTAATGCAAGCAGCAAAATAGTTTTTCAGGAGCAAAATTTCAAGGAAACAGAAGCTGCCGGCTCAAAAGGAGCAAGGGTCAGCTTCTCTAATATAAAGTTAAGACCCCGGGGGGTGCCATAGGTTTCCGGGGGTGGTGTTATTTAAAGGGCGGCTTTTAAGAATTGTTTAGCCTCAAATCTGGAAACTAAAAGAGGAGATAGAGGCAGACAGGCAGGAATAGCTGACAAGTGCACTTTGACTGAGTAGGTTAAGCCAGCATCTAGTAATTCACACAGGTATGAGAGAACCAGAGAGACTTCCATTGTCAGTGGATCTTGGTTTCGGGAAATACACCAGATTTACATCTCTTCCATTTGGATAAGTAAGATTTTTTTTGTACTGGATTTCCTGGCATCCTACAGAACCCTGAGCAAGTCCTCTGAAAAAAAGGTGTCTGAAAGGAATTAAGATCCTATCACCCGCAATGTCAGCTGAAGGGTTGACAAGTGGGGATGGATTAGAGTTCCTTTGTGTTGTGTGAGAAGGTCCACTTTGTGAGGTAACTTGTCCTGATTGCCCTTGGCTACATGCAGGAGCATAGGGAACCAACGTTGTCTTGGCCAAAAGGGGGTCAACATCAAGATTCTTGGTTTGTCCTGCTCAATCTTTAGCACGACATTTGGAATGAGATGAAGGGGAGAGAATGCATACAGAAACATCCCCTTCCATGAAAAGCTGATGGCGTCCACCTTCCAGACCAGAAGGTGAAGACCTCTGGCACAAAATTGTGGAAGCTGTCTGTTCATGGGGGGAGGCAAAAAGGTCTACTTGTGGAGTACCCTATCTGTGGACAATGTCCAGGAACATTTCCCTGTGAAGCATCCATTTGTGGGATTGTGTTTCAGACCTGCTCAATGTGTCTGCCACTACATTTGGACTAGAGGGGATATACACAGCCTGTGGGGGAGTTTGAAGTTTGACAGCCAATTCCAAGACTTTCAGAACTAGTCTGCAAAGAAGGTAAAACTTTGTCCCTTCCAGAGAATAGTCATGTTGTCTGGGTAAACATTTACAGGGCCTGGGATGAAGATGGTCTGAAGAGCCATCAGAAATGCCCTCATTTCTTTTATATTCTTTGAGAGGGGGACCAGATCCCTTGTACATTTATGGAGCTGAAAGCTGGTCCCCATCCTGTGTCTGAAGCATCTGTAATCATCTCCTGAACTGGTGGTAAAGGATTGAATGGGAAAACTGAGTTGGCTGTTCAATCCACCAGGTAATTTCAGGCAAGGAAGAAGTGGAACTGGGAACTTTAGGTGGTGTGCATGTTGCATCCACTCTGATTTCAGGAACCACTGTAGTTTCCTCATGTGTAGTTTTGCCAGGGGAAGTATTGGGATGGTGGATGCCATGAAACCCATGGTTCTGAGAAAGGTCCTGGCCGTGATGTGAGTCAGTGGGATGAGGCTTTGGAAAAAAGAAATGAGCACCTGAGCCTTCTGAGTGTAGAGGGAGACCTTCATAAGGTTCGTTTGTAGCCTGCATCCCAGAAATATTTGGTCCTGGGATTGTGAAACAGCAGATTTCTGGAAGTTGATTTTGAACCCAACTGGGTTGGATGGAGATGGCAGAGTCAACATTGTGTTCCAGTGCTCCTGGAATGACTGCCTGAAAGAAAATGTCGTCCAGGTATGGGAAGACCTGAATGTCTTGAAGTCTGTAGTAATTACTGGAGTTAGACATTTCATGAATACCCTTGGGGTGGTGGAGAGATCAAAAGGCAAAGCAGAGAATTCAGAGTGCCAGGAAGCCACAGAGAATCTTAAGTACTTCCTGTAACTGGGATGACTGGGGGTGTGTAGGTAAGCACCCTTTATGTCTATGGAAGCCATGTAGGCTTGTGGAATGATCAGGGGGAAAAGTGTTTGAAAGGTTAGCATTCTGAACATGGGTACTTTCATGAAGGTGTTGAGGTAGGAGAGGTCGAGAATGGGTATCCATGGGCCCGCTTTCCCTGGTACCAATAACATCCTTAAATAGAACCCTTTTCCCCTTTGGTTGGATGATACTGGTTGGATGGTGCCTTAATCCAAAAGGTCTTAAAGCACCTTTGGGAAATGAGGCAATTGGTCTCTGGGAGGTTGAGGGATGTGCCTGAAGGGCGGGAGAGAATTCCATAGCATGAAATAGACATTTTTATGATGGAGAGCACCCACACATCATGCGTTATGTTTTGCCATGCTGGAAAGGAAAGGGAAGGTGTAGGGAAAGGGGAATGCTTAGGGTCCAAATAGTCAGATGGACCCTGGTCTGTCTGAAAAGGACTTTTTGAGGTGGTGTCTGTAGTGGAGTCCTAAGGCTCTGAGGTCTCTTGCCAGACTTTTTTGACTGGGGGAGGCTGTGACTGCCTTCTAACAATGGCTTAGAAGGATAGTTCCTTTGGAATTTTGGTACAGGAGAGACCAGGATGTGTTTTAGTTCCTGCATCTCTTTTCCCTTCTCCTATAAAGTTTTGAACAATTCTGCAGCAGCAGGGCCAAACAGGGCTGAATTGTCTAGGAAGGGAGCCATGAGTCTGGATTTAATATCCTCTGGTACAGGTTGTAGTCTCAGCCAAGCAAATCTTCTCAGAACTGAGCCTGTGACAGCTGCCCTACATGAAGCCTCAACAGCATTATAGCTACATTTTACTGAGTGTTAGGCCACTTGAGAGGAAGTTCTAATCAGGGATAATGCCAAGAATTTATTCTCTGAGTCTGGCACATCAGAAATAATTTTAGAAAGTTGGGACAGGAGTTCTAAGGTATACTTTGCCATGTGTATCTGACAGCTTACAGCCCTAATGGCAAGGGTGGCAGAAGTGTATACATTTTTTCTCCAACTTCTCCATATGTTTGCTGTGTATGTCAGAGGGAACTAGGGTGGTGGTGGAAGGAAGCAGCCTTGAGGCCTTATTAGAAGCCACAGTGATGACAGAAGAGTCAGCAGAAGGGGCTTTGAACAAGAACTTGCAGAATCAGTCTAGTTTCTTAGGTGCACAAGGCTGGGAGTCAGGGGCTTTAATAGAAGATGCAAATACATCTAAGAAGGAAGGTAGGAGAGGAAGTACAGCTGAAGAACTGGGAGCTTCTACCTGAAGTAGTTTGTAGTACCTTTTTTGGACATCAGGCATCTGACAGCTGTCCCATTTAAAATGCTCCCTCATCTTACCTATGGTCTCACTAAAGGTAATTTCCTCCATTAAAGAGTCAGTGCCTTTGGGAGTCCTCCTCCGGGGAAGCATAGTCCAATGGGGAGGGGATCTGAGATGAGTATGCTAAAAATTCATCCTCTGAAGACTCTTCCTCCTCAGAAGAAGCTGCTTCCTTGACCCTTTTATATGGAGAGGTAACCCAGGGTGTGTCTGGGACTGAAACGCCAGGAAGAGGCCTAAGAGACATGAGGGCATTAAAAACACCCTGTGTAAAATGTTTCCAATCCTGAAGTGGATCAGAGGGTGGTGATAAATGCTTTGTTTTTTGTTTCTTTTTAGCATGTAGTTACACTCTATGTAGAGTTGGTGGACCGGACATAGGCCTGCTTTCTATGATGTCAGAATCCATGTCCTCCCTAACTAAAATTTGGGAGATTCTCATACGGCCCTTGGTGAGCACTAGTCTAGGCTCCCCCTGGACATCCAAAATGGATGCCTGCATTACTTCCAAGAATGTGCTATAATCCTGCTCCAAGGTGCCCACCGTTACAGGCTTGGCCTGTGGATCGGACGTAGGGGCTGAGCATTTCTCCGGGTTAGCAACTGTCTTGGGAGAGACGTCCACCACCGGAGGTGCAGCAAGTTTCAGTTCTAGGCTTCTTGGCCTTCCAGTTAAAGAGCGACTTGGCCTCAGTCCTGCGGAACTCTCCACAGTGCTCTTAGTGAGGAGTTTCAGGCACTGATTCTCAAAATAAATGGAAAGGGAAGCTAACCTACTTCTCAAAGTTTTGGGCACAATGGCCTGGCAGATTGAACAAGATCTGTGGTCGTGGGTAGGCCCAAGACAGAAAAGGCACTGCTGGTAGTTGTCTTTATGTGGAATCTAATGTTTACAAGAACATTTGCCTTTCTTGGATGACATTAAACTAATCACAATGAAAAGGTAAAAAAAGGATTCCTCAATGGGGCACTTGTCTAAAATATTGAGATGATAACCACTTCGGCAAGCAGACCACACATACGGGTGAAGCGCCCGGACTGGAGGCAAAGAAGTTCTGAGGAGGGTGTGTGTGTACATCACTTTCATGGCTGACGTCTGACAGCAGCTTACATGAGACATACTGGGTATCCCTAGCAGTAAAAGTATTTTGTATACTCGCTGACTTTCGGTTATGATGGCAGGCAACTCCCTTCATGTTAAGAATACTGCAACAGAGGAACAGAAGGACATCAAGTTTTTTTCTTCCTGTGTGTCAGGAAGTTTATCCTCTGAGACTGACTGCTCCTCCATTGGTAAGCTGGCAAATAGATCTGAAATGATGGTATCAGAGCCTTAAGGAGTTAGTAAGGAGAATGGGAGAGAACAAGTGGTTCTGAGGTAAGTAAACCACTGAAAGTCCACCATAAGCCACAACACCTGTCTTAAACACACAAAACTTCAATAAATATAAGTTTTTAGTAAAAGTTTACACAAGCACCAACTTGACACCACTACTATCACAGTACCATGGCAGTCCAAGTCACTTTGTTTTATATTAAAAGTTAAATCTCTGACAGAAGTTCAAGTTTTTCTCATAAAAGTAAATAAAATGAGAAGAATTTCCCCAATGGGGACTTACCTGCCCTGCCCTTGAAAGATTTCTAGCTAAGTGATATTACCATGGGCTCTGCTGAAGTGTTCACTTCAGCAGTGTTGTGGTACTTTAACTACCTCTAACACGGAGTGTCTTAAGTGCTCCTGGCAGTTGGAGTACATGGGGAGGGTGTATAAAGCTCTGGGAACCTTGGCAGTACAGGGGGTAAGACTCAAATATCTTAGGCTACTGCAATGGTGATCCATCTATTGATCATAAGGAGAAACACCTGGAGGCATCACAAGCATTTTATGAGTTAAGAACCACCCCTGTGTGTGTGTGTGTGTGTGGGGGGGGGGGGGGGAGCTGTAATCCAAATATAAAAAGACAAAGCTTGTACTGCCACACAGAAGCACTAGATAAGATTGTGCTCAATTTGGGTGATATTCCTTAGTTGATAACAGGAAATCCTGACCACAGCAGATGCTTTGTTTTGTAGTGCCAGTCTATCCTACAGGATAACCCAAATATCATGCCTTAAAAACATAGTCAAGCCGGCCTCTACCACAGATGGAGGAGCTCAAGTCCTCATAGTTTTGAATTCCTAATGGTGACATGAATAGCCTTGGTCAGTCATATGTTAGGCTTCAGTCAATTAACACAGATCCATAACTGAACCCCTTCCAGACCATCTGCTAGAGTGCTTGCTCCTGTGGGAAGAAGAGCTATAAATGAGTGTGACATGCATACCATTGATTAACATAGCATCTCATAGGTTCATAGGTTGTTACTAGGTTAACAACCGCGAGAGCCCTTACAAGCCTGGCCACACACCTTAAACTATTTGTGTCTCAAGAGTGTCACGGACATCTATATGGGAAGGGGGGGGGTCATGTCAGCAGGGAGGTAACTGGTAACTAAGGATTTGTATGGGGGTGTTAGTTTGTTAGGATAAAACTTTTCTTATTGATGGCCTCTGTCCAGTAGGGACTTGGGGGGGCAGAACAGGGCAGGGGTAAATTTATGACTTCCCATGCAACTGCCAAGGATTCATTTGAAGAGGGTTATGCATGAACTCTGTTTTACATGCATGGACAGCCTATTCCACAGTGTTTGTATCCTTTACAACACATATCTGTCCCTTCGGCATGTTGTTTATGTCACAAGCTAAACTCAGATCCCTGGATCTAGTGTTTCTAGTGTGGTTTATTTTGTGCAAGTGCAACAAATCCATCAGAGCCGAATCTGAGGAAGCCCTGTAAGCCAGGCAAAGATTCACTCTCAAAAGCCTGTAGAAGACTAAATACAGTGTCAGAGCCTTTAGGCAATCATTGTAGGACAGGGTGCTCATACATTAAATTCTCCTGGTGAGAAACTTTTGAGGGCTTACCAACTGTTACAAGTGTTTGGTAAGATACATGCCAAAGGAAGCATTATATTAAATGACAGGTCGGATAAGGGCCAAATACAATAGTACTATAACTTCCCTGGACCTGGATGCCATACCCTTACCTAAAAGTTGGATGACATAGAATGATTTTTGTATTATCTTAGCTGCATGTTGATCAAAGGCCAGACTACTGTCTACATATGTTCCCAGATCCCTTACTACTGTGTCGACTCGTAGGGGTGTTTTTTCAATGGATAACTTGGGTTGACAGTTTCCCAAAGGATATTACAATGCATTTTTTGGGATTGAGGTTTAGGCCACGGTTTTGACACCAGTCACTTGTCTGTGTTAAACCCTCTTGCAAGATGATGGTGTCTTCAGGGGGGAATCTATAATAGTTCCCAGTATACAGACATCTGCAAACTTGGTGAGCCAGAGACCTTGAATATTAGCATTGACTTCCAAGAAGTAGATGCCAAGCAGCAGCAGGCCCAGAACAGAGTCCTAGGGTACTCCGCTGGTGACAGGTCTCTTGGTGGAGTTGGTCTGACTGATCCTGATTTTTTGGGTCCTGTCTGTGAGCCAGACAGCAATCCAATGAGATATGTAGGGATTAATGCCTAGCTCAGAGAGCTTGTCAACAATACTTGAATGGGGTATTGTATTAAATGCTCTGACCAGGTTATGATAAGCAATATGCACTCTTTTACCCTCTTCCATTGCTTTGGTGATCCCTCTCAAGAAGCAAACCAGGTTAAGTAGGCGGGTCTATGTTCATGTATCAAAAGGAAAACACAGCAAATGGCCTCTAATTGAATGTTAAACAGCGAAAGTTTAACGTTCTGAAAATGTTTAAGAATGAAAAATAATTCACTGAATGGCTATAGTTCGCCAACATCGCAAATATAACCAACAAAGGTGGGCCCCATCCCCCCAACTATATATACCAACTGCCAGATCCACTACAGCAGGTCTGACATTGTTTGCCCGGTCTGACATTGTTTTCCCAGCAGGGCAATGCTCTTTATTCACCCCTCACCAACCAAGCGACTAAGCAGCACACCCTACTGTTCAGGCATGACCAAAGGGCAGCTTCAGGTGCACTCTCCAGTCCAGCTGGTGAATCTGGGTATCCTGAGGCAATGTTACAACTGCCTCATGTACACAGACAGCCCTCTCCTCCTACCACAAAACACTAACATATGCGAGAGACGCAATTATACAGCCAAACTGGAAGCTAAGCTGTCTCCACCCAAGACTGGAACAGACAGTCAAGAGGAGAAGGTTAGCACTTGCACCACAACTCCAGCCACACACAGACCTACTAAAACAGAACTGGCAAAAAATACACAAAATCATACTCGAAGGCTCTAAATAAAAACCTGCAAAAGCAACAGAGACCTCCAAAGCAGACACCCAAACAACCTGCACTTCCCTTCACAAACCAGACAACACATAAAACACAAAATCAGTGTGACGCACAATCACAGCCCTTAAGGCGAAATAACATACCCAACACACTAGTAATAGGTAACTGTATAGTCAGGCACACTGACATCCCACTCACTAGGCTGGACAAGCAGAAGGTTACTGTTAGCTGCCTGTCGAGAGCCAGAATCCGCCACATAACACAAGCACTCAGGTTACTCCAGAACAAGTACAAATATGACTCTGTCATTGTTCATGTTGGTATGAATGACCTGAGACATACCTCCCTGGACTACATGAAAAGAGACATGGAAGAGCTCTCTAATTATGTAGCCCAGGCTGGTATGACTCTGACCCTAAGTAGCATCCTGCCCTCACCAAGAATGATACCTCAGTATAAAGAAAAAATTATCAATTTCAACAATTGGCTAAGCTTCTGGTGTCATTCAAAGGGGATCCAGTGTCTGTCAGCCTGGGACGACATGCTCGACAAGCTGCTTTGCTTCGCAAGAGACGGCTTGCACCTGTCACCCCTAGGCTTTCGAATACTGGCCAAGGCTCTTGCTGCCTCCATAGTGCCTTTTTTAGGCAAGGCTCAAAAGTCAAACCTACCTCCGTAAACAGCACATTTAACAAAAAACTGAGGGTTATGCAACTCAACGCCAGGAGTTTAAATCTCAAAATGCACGCGCTTGAAGCACTCCTCAGTATGGAGAACGTCGACATCTGTGCAGTAACTGAAACCTGGTTCTAGGCTCCAGAGAGCACCCCAGCACTACCAGGCTATAACTCATACCACATGTTTCGGCCACAGAGCACGGACCAAAACACAGATCACCCTCCATGACCAAGGACCACCACTCCACCTTTCTGGAGACACTGGAAAACATGAAGGTCCTATCAAACATCCTGATATTGGACGATTTCAATTACCCTACCATTCACTGGGAAAACTACTCGAGTACAAATTCCCAGGCCCAGCACGCCCTGGAATTCATCAACTCAAATGCCCTGGATCAGCTGGTAAACTCCCCTACCAGAGGTGAAAACATATTGGACCTGGTCATCACCAACATGGGCGACAGGTATTCCACACCGGAGGTCAACCCGTCACTGCGTCACTGGTTAGATCAGACCATTAACTAATCACTCTGGATGTCCACACCCCACCACCACCCCCAACTAAGGAAACCACAGTAAAAAACTTTTCTAAAGTAAACTTCACCTTACTTAAGACAGTGGAGGTAGGTTTCACAGCCCCCACGCTAAAGGATAATGCTGCCCAAGATGCAGAAACCTTTACAAATGTACTCTATGAGCACCTACAAGGATGCATGGATCGTGCCATCCCTAGCAAAACCAAGACTCACTCCTCTAAGAGAAGGAAACCAGTTTGGTGGACCCCTGCAATAAACAGGCTATACAATAGAAGGAGGAAACTAGTTCAGAAAAAAAGCAAATCCCAAGAAGGAAAGACATCCCTGATCAGTATCAGTAAGAAACTGAGGTCCCACATGAAATCGTCCAAGGCTAACTTCGAAAGAAAAATAGCCAAGGATTCAAAAGATAACCACAAAGCCTTCTTTAGCTATGTTAAGAATCTACATGGCAACTCGCAGATATGCACTGAACTAGAGCAAAATAGCACAAAATATACTGAACCTACAGATATTGCCAATATCCTGGCACATAGATTCACTGCAAACTTCACCCCCCCCCCTCTCACCTCCAAAAGGGCCCACAACAGTACCAGAAAAGTGTAGTGTCCCAAAAATCACAGACGCACAGGTGAAAACAGCCCTTTCAAAAGCCAAAAACACAGGGTCAATGGGACCAGATGGTGTCCCAGGCTGCGTCTTGCACGAACTACAGAATGAACTAACCCCCCACCTAAACACTCTGTTTAACCTCAGCCTCTCCACAGGCTATGTGCCCATAGAATGGCGCACAGCAACAGTTATTCCTCTCCACAAAGGAGGGGCCACAACTGACTCTGGTAACTATTGCCCCATAAGCCTGACTAGCCTGGTCTGCAAAGCTATGGAGCACATCATCATGGAACTCATTAACAAAGACATTGGGAACCTCCAAACACTTAACCCAACCCAGTTCGGCTTTGTTAAGGGCATATCATGCCTACTAAACCTGGTTGACTTCTTCGAGACAGTCACCAAAGCCATAGATGAGGGAAGGGTGGTTCACACAGCCTACCTTGACATCGCCAAGGCTTTTGACACCATTCCCCACTCGGGTATTACAGAAAAACTCTCCAGCCTGAACATAAACCCCTACATCATGTGATGGGTTGCCAACTGTCTTACGGACAGAACTCACACGGTAAGAATAGTGGGCTCCAGGTCCGACTCTAAACCAGTCACAAGTGGTCTCCCGCAAGGCTCGGTCCTGGGACCCCTACTGTTCGGCATGTACTTCTCAGAAGTACAGGCAAACAGAGGAGGACTATGGCTAACCAAGTTCACCAATGACTGCAAACTGGGAGCCATAGTGACTCTCCTGCTGACACGGACATCCTCCAAAAGGGCCTTACTAAGACGGACACCTGGTGTCAAAGTCATGACCTCAAGCTAAATGCCAAAAATGCATAGTCATCCCGTTTGGGAAAAACAAAACCCCCAACGAATTACCACATAGGTGGCAGCCCCCTTAATACAGAAGAGGTAATAAGAGATCTGGGGACCTAGGTAGATAGTAATCTCTCCTTTGACAATCATATTGCCAAAGTAGTTAGGAAATCCTTCTATGTGGCCCATCTAATTACTAAAGGGCTCGCATCTAGAAATAAAGAGATTATAGTGCCCCTCTACTAGTCACTCATTAGATCCATCATAGAGTACAATGCCCCATTTGGAATGTACCTCACAAGACACTTCCAACAGCTGGAAAGACCACAAAAGTACCTCACCAAGAGGATTACTGGTCTCAAACATATGTCCTATGCAGCCTGACTGAAAAAACTCCAGCTGTACTCAGTGGCATATTGCTTACTCAGAGGTGCTCTCTGACTACAAAGCCATGTCCAACTCAGAATTGATGGACATGCTCCACCTAAAGAAATCCAAGTCACTGCGGGCCACGTGCTCTAGTGAGCTAAACCTCACCATGTGCTCTAGTGAGTTAAAGCTCGCCACAACAATAAATAGAACATGCTGGAGGGATAGATTCCTGTCACAGAGACTCCCCATGCTTTGAAACAAAATTCCAAATTACATCAGGCAGGGCCCCTCACTAACACTCGTCAAGAATATACCTTGACAAGTGGATGGGTAACAGAAAATACACCCCTGGGATCACTTCATTGCCTCTGCTTGACAGGGGATCAGTTAATTAATCAATGGGGCGGTGAAAGCCGGCACACTCTGGCTAGGCTTATAAATGTCCTCGGGCAGATAGCATAGTACATACCTATGAACCTAACTATGGCATGTTTGTCGTTGCTAGCTAACAGAATGGCAAAGTTGTTAACCAAAGTTGATAGATATGAATCAGTGGGGGTGGAAGGGAGGGAGGCAAACATTTGCCAAGATTAATAGAACAGTGAATAGCCAGAGGGAAGCAGAGTATAAGAAAATGCCTCTTTTGTTGGTGGGTCTTGATGCAGAGAAAGTATGTTATAGAGTCAACTTGGATTTTATGAGTATGATAATGGTAGCATTTGCATTCCTTGATAAAGTAATAGTGGTAATAAAGAGGATGTATGAAGGGTCAGAGACAAGAATTAAGGTGGGAAGGCTCCTCTCTGACAGAGGAACCAGGTAAGGATGTCTTCTTTCCTCCTTGCTGTTTGCTTTATATTTAGAATTGTTGGCAAAGAAAATAAGGGATTTACAAATTTAAGGATGTAACCAGTATGCTAATCAGTGAAAGTTAGCTTTATTTGCTGTTGGTATTGTTTTGTATTTGATAAATCAAGAAAAAAGACATTTCATTGTTGTGGAATATTTGAGACAGTTTAAGTCTTTTCAGAATATAAAACAAAGATAAAACATAGGCAGTAGTGGTAGACTATGCACCCACTCAAGAACTGGTTCAGCAATACCTACACCTATGGGGCCATGATAAGATGAAGTGTTTAGGTGTATGGATTAAAAGGATGCTTTTATGGCAGCTAATGATATGTGGGAAGAAACTAAACAAGATAATACAAAAATTGGGCAGTTGTAAGGTCTTGATTATGGATATATATAGAATGATATAAACAATGAAAATGTTTTACTACCTTTAATAAACCAAATAAATGGTCACTAGACAAAACGTTGTCAAAAAGTAAACCAATCATTTTGACAAAGTCTTGGATGATGTAAAATGAAATTGCTTGCATTTTTCTGATAAGTATGAGTCTGTTCTTGGTTTTAGCCATTTCCTTGTGTTTGATCCCTTTAGTTTTATGTGCAGGTCAGGTGTATTTTCATCAACCAGAGGGGTAGTAGTGAATGATTAATAATAAAGTATTGAAGGAATTTGTTTGGGAGGGGAAGTGGACGGCACTAGTTAAGTGGGATACGCTGATTCTTCCAATAGAGGAAAGTGGATTAGAGGTACTTGATTTGAAGAGGTACTTTAAAAGCTACACAGTTTCATGTACATAACCAAGCAAAAGGTTATAAATCAAAATGGAAAGACGATGAAGTGGGGGGGGGGGGGTCAAGAGGTAATGAGACACTAGTATTTTGAATGCAAGTCCTTAATGAGAGTAATGGCAAGTATACTTAATATTATTTATTTTACATGTGTTTACCGGGAAGGTCCGACTGGGCTTATAACCCGTTTTCAGAGGAGGCCCGGGGAGAAAAGCTCCAAAAACAAACAGAGAAAGGGAAAAATGTAATAGATTCTGACAGTATAAACCTTAGATAAGCATAATAAGTTTCATGCATAGTAGCACATAGAATATAAAAGGAAAACAATAAAGAGCAAAATATTTCACATGATTATACATAGGTTTGAAAATAGCATCATAAGTTATTTGCTTCAGTGGATTAATGGAGAAACTGACTATTAATAATAGCAGTCCATTTATATGCAGTACAATTAATGTATGATTTCTAAATGTTAGGCTCAAGAAAGGAATACATTCCATGGACCCATTTGCCAGACATGTAGTTAAGAGTATTAGTAAGTTAGATTAGGGTTTAGGTGGAGTGGGAGAGGAAGTTGCTTGCATGCACTGATGAGAGAAAAAGAAGTGGGTAGGATGGGGTATGAAAAATCATCCTGTGGTAGTACAGAAGCATTGCCAATTGTTGTACAGGTGTTCCTTGAGCAGCATTTTCAAATTGGTGGTAGAGGTAGTGTTGTTTATGTGTTGGGGTATGGAGTTCCAGGATTTTGCTATATGGTTAGAAAAGAGGGAGTCACCAAAGCTGTTATTGGCTTTGGTAACTTTTACTAGCAGTTCGTCGGATGAGCAAAGGGTACAGTAGGTGGAGTATGGTTGGATTACGTTTTTGAGGGAAGTGCAGTTATCGGGTTGGTGTATAATGGCGGCATTACCATATCTGTCAACGGTTCCCTATCAGAAGCCTGAAACACTATAAGCTTGAAAATCAAAATCCTGAAACCAAAAGCCTGAAAATTCAAAATCCCGAAAACCCAAAATCCTGAAACTCAAAATCCTGAAAACACAAATAATGCTAATATGTCACTATAAAGACACTAATATCTACCAACTGACCCTGACCCTAACCCTAACCCTAAGGTCCATCAATATCGCGCACACACCTGACCCGCGCCCTAACCCTAACTCACTTAAACCGCCACTAACCCCAATATCTGTCACTATTGCATACATGCCTAACCTGCGCCCTAACCCTAACTCACTTAAACCGCCCCTAACCCTAACATAAAACCAACCGCACACTCACCTGAACCCAACGCATGACCTAACACCACAGGGCTAACAATAGCAAAGCCACAATGACGTCAGTATGTCCATTTTGTGTTTTCAGGATTTTGAGTTTCAGGATTTTGGGTTTTCGGGATTTTGAATTTTCAGGCTTTTGGTTTCAGGATTCTGATCTTCAAGCTTATAGTGTTTCAGGCTTCTGATAGGGAACCCTGTCAACTGTACAGATTTTTGCAGAATGGCCAGATTTTTGCCTTATATTTTAGTCCGTTTTTTTCATAAAATTGTGGTTTTCTGACAGTCTTGTGGCAAATTATTAAAGATTGAAGTTAAAAAATGACATTGACTTTCACACTTCATGCCATTCAGAAACTTCATGCTGGTGTACAATCTGTTATTCTATCAACTTTCTAAGTTTGTAAAAATAGTATTTAAAAATTGTCCTTATTTGGGGGCCTTTGTCCCAGTTTTATTTATGGCTTTCTCCAGATTTCTTGCTCTAAGAGGTTGAGAGGCATGGGCACTATTCCTGACTGTTGACATTTAAGACAAAGGGAAAGTGAATGAAAGGGCTGTTGTCCAGCTGGAACAAGTGATTCATTGGGGAGTTCAACAGTCTAGTGTCAGTCTAAGTCAAAGAATAAAGGAATAAGAAAGAACACTTTCACTACAGACATCATCACCATGACCACTTGTGTTTTGCTGCACACCTTCAGCAAGCATGGTTTTGACTGTCACTTTTGGAATCATACTTCACCCATCTCAGTATTGGTTCTTGGGCTATCCTCTAGGTGCCTCCACCTTAGTGATTTATTTCTTGTGATTCTACCCAGTTGATGGACCCATCAAGGATGCCTCTCTTATAGTTGTTGCCAGTGGAAATCATGCTTGCCTCCTCCCACATCTTCTCCCAGCTTAGTGCAAATGTACTGCTAGAGCAGCATATGCTCTACAGGCCTGTTCTATGTGGATACTACACCCAGTGCTCCTGTTGTGTGCCACCAAAGTGGCGAGCCAGAGTAACAATCTTCCCTCCAGACCAGGTGAGCCGGAGATAGACACTTTTTCCCAATCTTTCCAGCCTGTTCCCAACAGCAACCATGCTACTACTTGCACAGTGGTCATCTGGGATACATTCAGAGATTCCTCTTTCTGCACAACAGGGGTGGGTTATGCTCATTTTATTTATTGTAATATTTTAATAAATTCTTTATATGTGTGCTGCATTTATTTTTTTATATGCAAGTGCTTAGTTGTATGTCTGTAAAATAAATTTAAACCATTTCTTACCAGTCTGCCTCATGTCTTTATAGGAGGGGAAAAGGGTGGGCATGAGGTAGGTGTGAATTGTGAAAAGGGATGTGCTTTGCCAGGTCATACCTTTTCCCTCTGAGTGCCATGGATTTCAGATTTTCTAGGTCTCCCCTGTGGTTTGGTTGCCTTTTGTGTGTGTGTGTGTGTGTGTGTGTGTGTGTGTGTGTGTGTGTGTGTGTGTGTGTGTGTGTGTGTGTGTGTGTGTGTGTGTGTGTGTGTGTGTGTGTTTGTAACAGACCTTTTACCCTTTTCTGTGGCTTGTCTTTGTCATACTTAGGGCAGAAAGGACAGCTTTTACTGGGATAGTTCCTAATATATGATAGTGCAAGGGAATGTTTTTCCCTTTTCCTCCAGTTTCTTAAATACCTTTACTGCAGGGGCCCAAACAGAAGCTTCTTGTCCAGAGATGCATTAAGGACTTATACTTTCAAGTGTCCAGTCAGGGGTTGTTTCCTCAACCAGACGTGTCCTAACCATAGATCCTGTGACAGCTATCTTGCATGATGCACTGCATCATAACAGCATTTCAAGGAATGCTTGGCAGCTTGGGAAATGAGACTGCATTGGTCAAGCATCTCCATCTTTATGTCCTTATCCTCTATCCCTTGTCTTCTGTCTCAACCGGTTAAGGAAGGACTTCTGAAATTTCAGCATGTGAGACAGGCAATTAAGAGTCTTAACAGAGTAGTTGAGGTGTAAGTCTTCTTCTCAAGGCAGTTGAGGATTTTGCTGTCCTTGTCATTAGGAATGCGTTTCACTTTTGGATCCACTGTAGATCATTTGCTGGAATCCACGGACAACACCAGTGGGTCCGCCATTGGATTCTTACATATCTATTTATGGGAGTCAAGGACCCTATATAAGCAGTCTGGCTTCCTAGGAAAAGGAAGTTTGGGTTCAGCCAGGCCCAGAAAATTCCTGTATGCAGTCTGGTAATGAGAGAACTCCTTGACCTCCAATTTAAAAGTCTCCTTCATTTTATACAGAGTCCCAAATGAGATATCCCCTGAAGCTGAAGCAGATGATAAGATGTCCATGTTGTCTGACTTCAGACAAGAGAGGAAACATCTGACCTACACAGGTCAGTTCACCTACCTCTGAGTCTGAAGCATCTGAATCCCTTTAGGGAGTGAACTCCCTTTTACTTTTAACAAGCAGCACCGCTTACACTGTAGGCTCAATAGAGGCAGGCAGTTTATACATGAAGAATTCCTGAGGTCTTGGGTGAACTTGAGAAGTTCCAGACTGGACCAGGTTGAAACGTTTCTGGGGGGGGCTGAAAGGTGGGACATGGCTTATTCAGTCGAGGCAGAGGTAAGCTAGTTACCATTCATTTAAACTTAAGTGTTTTAGACCTTACCTTAGAGGTTTCATCCTGTGGGCAGATGCCCAAAACCTCAGCTGACTCTTCTTCTACCTCCTCTTGAAAAGTGTGGTGATTCCACCCTCTTCTTCAGTGATAAAATATGGGAGTTTAAACCATTATCCTGTGAAGAGGCCGTAGGACCAACCAATGGAAAAGTGGTTACAGCTTGTGAGAGTATATTCCAGGCCACAGAGTGGTTGCCTCCAGAGAGATCATATCAGATGCATGCTTTGGTAACAGTTGACAGTGGTTACATAGATCGTGAAGGTTCTTCACAAGCACTGGTGTCTTAATGCATTGGTGGGGGATTGGCTGACTCTTTTTCTCCCTTAAAAGCTCTGTTTTAAGGTTGTTTGTTTAAAAGATGCATACCGGAGACAACTGAGCATGTTGTGTTCTGGACCCAGGCAAAAACAACACAAATTGTTGAAATTCTTATGAGGGATTTGTTTTCTACACTTAACACAGTTATTAACTTTCTTAGAAACAGACATCTGTCAAACACAGCCTGTCAGCAATAATATGCCTGCAATAATAAAAACACAGATAAGAAATGTTTTCGCTAATGGGGTATTTATTTGAAACTCTGGAAGTAGGCTGAACACATGGATTGCCAGTGCACCCCGAGATTTTAGCTGTTCATCAAACTGTGGCAAGAAAGATCTGAAGAAGGCAACTGCCACTATTCCTTTATAATAGTGACATCCTGGCATCAGGGTGCTCTGGGAGAAAAGGAGGAAGGGTGAAGAGCTATGGAAGTTGGGCTGGCTGTTGGACTTCTGCAGGCAGGAATCCCTAGAGTGAGTACTGAAACAATGAATATTACAATGAACATCTGCAGAGTTTGTGTCTGGAGTTAATACTTTCTCTTCCTTCCTTCCTTCTGGTTTCCAAAGTGCAACAGTGTTCTGTACTGGAACAGTTGTCTGAGTAAGTATATCTTTACTAGAATATCTTATTGAAGGAGAACAAACAGTGCATGCTCAAACCAGAGAATCAAGCATATCAGATCTGATACCAACATGGGAGAGTGTTGCACACCCTCACCCACCCCCTACCCACCCATTTCACGTCCTCACTAGTGAGGCTGGTGGGATCACAAAGCTGTCTCCTTTGAAATAAAAATCAAACAAGAAAACCCAGCCATACCAGTAAAAGTTAGGAACTACTCTAAGGCAAGTTACATTATATTAAGTGACAGTTTGTCAAAATTCAAGGCTCCCCTAACCCGAAGACTACTGCTACCTATTAAGAATTATTCAGAGAGTCCATGTGAGTGGCTATATAGTGGCTGCCAAATAAACCGAAAACTGTCACTAAAAACAAACCTCACTGGTGGAATCCTCACTTAAACACAGTGTATAATAAAAGAGCCAAAATCAAGAAGAGCAACTCCCTTGCAACAAGTGCTCTCTTATACAACTAAACAGGAAGCTGAGAGATCTAATTAAGTCCAGCAAGGACAACTGTGAGGTCAGGATAACCTCACATGCTTAGGACAAACACAAAGCCTTCTTCAGCTGTGTCTGGAAGCTTAAGGGCAACACAAAGCAGTGTGCTGAACTGGTGGCGAACCTACCTTCCTTCACTGATCATCATGACATGACAAATCTACTGGCTGATGAATTTAGCTCAGACTTCTCCCCCAGGTCCATCAGGCGAAATCCCCTCCAGCAGGTGAAATCCCCTCCAGCATACTTCCCCCAGCTATTAGCAAGGACCAAGTGCTGGCAGCGCTTGCTAAAATGAAAAACACTGTCTCTATGGGCCCTAACAACATCCCTGGTTGCCTCCTGTGCAGTCTAAAACATGACCTATTAGGACCACTTGAGGCAATCTTAAGTTACAGCCTTGAAAGAGACCTTATGTTCAAAGTGAATTGAGGACTGCAACAATCATATCCCTGCATAAGTGCAGACCATCAACTGACCTAGGGAACTACAGACCCATCAGTCTAACAAGTCTAATATGCAAAGCCATGGAAAAAATTATCATGGAAATGATGAACAAGGACATAGGCAACCTGCAGACACTGAGGCCATCCCAATTTCACTTTGTTAAGGGAAGGTCATGCCTACTTAGGGTCTATGTTCTCGTATCAAAAGAAAAATACAGTGAATGGCTTCTAACTGAATGTTAAACAGTGAAAGCTTAACATTCTGAAAAAACCTAAGAATGAAAAATAATTAATCGAATGGTCATAGTTGGCCAACAACCAGGCAGTACCGCGGTGCATAAGGTAAGTAAAGGAAACCTTTCAAATTTGCCCTGTTCCTGCTTGCTATTAGGTCTGAGCAAATTCTGGGCTATAAGATACTTTTTGAGTGCTTAGGTTGAGAGTTAGACTAGTTTCAAGGGAAAAACTGAAGAGGAGACTAAGTGGAGCTGGGAATAATTTAACCGTAGCTAACCGGCACTGCCCGGTGCACAAAACCGTGCAAACGCGGTTTTTATAATAGGGAAATGAAGAGATAGAAATTAGCCCAAAATGGCCAATAAACTACTAACTTCTGGACTGGAAACACTCCTCCAGGAACAGATAGGTTGCTCAAAGCTTCTCTCTCTCACAGGTGAACAGAGAAACTTCCTTCTATCCAAGTAAGGTATGGGCAACTCAGAAACTAGTATCACAGCCCTGAATTCAGCGCTAGCCTGAAAACTGGACTATACTAGCCGAGAAAGGCGGGAAACAAGGAATTTTTATTGTTTTATTTTTGTTTTTTTGAAAAGGTAAGGCAAAACAGTAAAAAATACACTTAAAACAGCTTTAAACGAGTACAAACGGTCAGAAAAGGCTATCGCACTTTAGTGTGTAGACTACAACAGTTTAACAAATTATTTAAACAAAAAACAACTTTTTAAAAGTGCAGGCAGACAAATAAGTACAATATGTGAAAAGAACAAGCTTTTAAATCACAATAAACGCTGGAAAATCTGCGTTTAGGAGGAAAACAGTTAAGTACAGCAAGAAAGTACAGAAAACTGATACTTAATCACTCCAAAGTCTTTCTCCTAAGCTAGAAGGCTTGTATCAGTTTAAGGCTTTCTAGTGCTACCCAGTACGTTAGTTACAGGAAAGATGGGAAACAAGCGCAGATGTGGTCTTTTAAACCAGAAAGTTGAAAGAGACGGACAAATTGTCCAAATGATCAAAAAACTACAATTTGTGGGCCGAGAACCACTCCTCCTGTGGTAGATAGGTTACCTAGTGCTTACCACTCCCACTGATAAACTAGAAGGCTTCTCTCCAACACAGAAGGGCTTGGGGGGCTCAGAAGTTTACCAACAGTCCTGGATACAGCAACTCTGTATCTCGACTCGGCTAGTTACAGGAAAGGTGGGAAACAAGCGCAAGTGCGGCTTTTAAATCAGAATGTTGAAAGAGATGGAAGAAAACTGCCCAAATGGCCAATACCTACAATTTCTGGGCCAGGAACCACTCCTCTTGTGGTAGATAGGCTACCTAATGCTTACCACTCCCACTGATAAGCTAGAAGGCTTCCCTCCAACACAGAAAGGCTTGGAGGGCTCAGAAGCTTACAAAGAGTCCTGGAATACAGCAAATCTGTACCTGGACTAGACTAGTTACAGGAAAGGCGGGGAACAAGTACAAACGTAGGCTTTTAAGCCAGCAAGTTGAAACAGATGGAAAACTGCCCAAACGGCCAAATAAACTACAATTTCTGGGCCAAAACTCACTCTTCCCGTGGAGGATAGGCTACCTAGTGCTTACCACTCCCACTGATAAGCTAGAAGGCTTTCCTCCAACACAGAAAGGCTTGGGGGCTCAGAAGTTTACTAACAATCCTGGATACAGCAACTCTGTAACCAGACTAGGCTAGTTATAGGAAAGGTGGGAAACAGGCACAAGTGCAACTTTCAAACCAGAAAGTTGAAAGAGATGGAAAAAAACTGCTCAAACAGCCAATAGCTACAATTTCTGGGCCAGGGACCACTCCTCTTGTGATAGATAGGCTACCTGATGCTTACCACTCCAACTGATAAGCAAGAAGGCTTCCCTCCAACACGGAAAGGCTTGGGGGGCTCAGAAGCTTACAAAGAGTCCTGGACACAGCAAATCTGTACCTGGACTTGACTAGAAACAGGAATGGCAGGAAACAAGTGCAAACACAGGCTTTTAAATCACAAGGTTGAAAGAGATGGAAAAGCTTCCCAAACAGCCAATAAACTATAACTTCTGGGCCAGAAACCACTCCTCCTGTGGTAGATAGGTTACCTAGTGCTTACCACTCCCACTGATAAGCTAGAAGGCTTCTCTCCAACACAGAAGGGCTTGGGGGGCTCAGAAGCTTACCAACAGTCCTGGATACAGCAAATCTGTACCTGGATTACACTAGTTATAGGAAAGGAGGGGACCAAACGCAAAACGGCCTTTTAACCAGAAAGTAGAAAGAGATGGAAAAACTGCCCAAACAGCCAATGAACTACAATTTTAGGGCCAAAACCCACTCTTACCATGGTAGATAGGCTACCTAGTGCTTACCACTCCTGCTGATAAGCTAGAAGGCTTCCCTCCAACACAGAAAGGCTTGGGGGGCTCAAAAGCTTACCAACAATCCTGGGTACAGCAAATCTGTATCTGGACTTGACTAGTTACAGGAAAGGCAGGAAACAAGCTTAGAATTTTTTTTTGTTACAGAAAAGCAGCTAAAACAGCAGTAAATACAATTCAAATTGTAGTGCAGCCCAGTACACCCGAGAGTGTAGCAACACTACGGCAAATAAAGTTCAAATAAATGCAATTAAATTAACAAATGACTAAAAAACAAGTGCATAAGGCAGTAAATTAGAAGGCTACTAACAAGCAGTAATAAGTGCAGAGTAAGAGCGACTGAACAGATAGCAAGCAGAAGAGCAACTAAGACAGTTACAGTAAGAGCAGATGAATAATATATATATATATATATATATTTTTTTTTTTGAGGGAAGGAACAGAGCAGGATTAAGAAGCTACATGGGTTGTCCTTCCCAAATGCTCTCTTTGTACACAGTAGGAGTGCCTGAAATCAGAATATGATCTCACTGCACTCAGCTGAGTTAGCAAATGAGATGGGCCCAGAAGGAGTATCCAAATACAAATCTACAAGAGGGGCGGTCAGTTTCAAAGCCACCAACATTAATACCAAAACAAGAACAGGGAGGGTGGGTGGTGAACTAACTGTAGAGAGATAGCCACAACTTCAGTTGAGTTAATATTCAGTGAAAAACACAAATAAAAAAATTAAATACAGTACTATATGCAAAAGAGCAGATAAAAGTGTACTTAAATTCACTTATAAGTCCAGCTGATTTCAGGTAGATGTTAGCCGGCCAAAGCTCTGATATTAAGCAGAGATAACTCAAAATGTACCACTTATACAAGGCAAGACAGGATGTCAGTGATGAGCTGAAACTACCCCCCATCGCTATCAATGGCTACACAGAAATTCTAAAAAGTACTCTGTAGAGAGACAGCCACAAATTCTGAAAAGTACTCTGTAGAGAGTCAGCCACAACTTCAGTTGAGTTAATTTTATTGTTTGAAACTGAAATGCATCTACTGTATATGAAGCCAGATCTGAATGATCTTTACCGTTTGGTTAATACAGCCACTAGAAATTTTTTCAGAGATGTTGGCAGTTCCTCTTCCCTTTTAAAATACTGTTAAACCTTTCCAGATCTTTATCACTTTCTTCCTTCCTGTCTTCCAATTTTTCAGAGGAATACTATCTGTTCCTAGAGACGTCCCTGTTACCTGATTACACCTCACCATTTTATCTCAACTCTTCCAAGCTTAGCAAATTACTGACCGTTGTTTTCCTTTCACCTTGGCATAATTAAGTATTCTATAAATATTTCCACATGAGCCTTTTACTGGTTCCCCATACCTCTATGCAATGTAGCTTTCAATAACATTTCTAAAAGATAACTAATACTGCTATAGGTTCACTGGTTATCTTTATTTTCATATTCTCCCTAAGTTTAGCTACAACTGTTTCTACTTTCTGTTGCTTAATTCAATGTGCTAAAAAGTAGTTGCTTTATCCAAATACTCCTTTATTTCCCTTTAACACTTTACATTTGCTCCTGTTATTGTCCTGTAAGAATCATCCTTTTCTTCTGTAGTACTTTAACATCTGTTAATCCCTTTAAATAACTATTACATTTTTATCTTATCTCTTTGTCTCTTACTTCCAGTGGTCCAATGGATGGGAAAAATACATAGGTTCATAGGTTCGTACTAGGCTATCTGCCCTAGGGCATTTATAAGCCTAGCCAGAGTGTGTGTGGCTTTCACCACCCCTTAGGATGAGAATACTATGCCCATTTAGGGTTTAGTTTACTGTGCCTCTGTCTAGTAGTGACACAGAGATGACCCCCGGGGTAAACCTACGATCTCCCATCCACTCGTCAAGATTTCTCTTGAAGAGAGTTAGTGAGGGGCTCTGCCTAACATGGACTGGGATTCTGTTCCAGAGTGTACGGAGCCTCTGGGTTATGAATCTGTCCCTCCAGCACGTCCTATTTATTTCTGTGTTGAGGTTCAAATCTCTTGCTCTCGTGGCTCTGATGGATTTGGATTTTCTGAGGTGGAGCATGTCCATTAATTCCGGATTGGACATGGCCTTGTACGTCAGGCATAGATCACCTCTGAGTAGGCGGTATGCGACTGAATAGAGCTGGAGTTTCTTCAGCCGGGCAGCATATGACATATGTTTGAGACCCTTTATCCTCTTGGTGAGGAACTTTTGGGGTCTTTCCAACTGCTGCAGGTGTCGGGTAAGATACATCCCAAATGGGGCATTGTACTCAATCATGGGCCTGATAAGAGAAGAGTACAGCGGCACAATGACCTCTCTTGATCTAGATGTGAATCCCTTCATGATAAGGTGGGCAATATAGAAGGTCTTCCTAACCACTTTGGCAATGTGAGTGTCAAATGAGAGGTTACTGTCAACTTGGGTCCCTAGGTCCCTGATTACCTCTTCCGTACTTAATGGATTACACCTATGTGGTAATTTGTGGGTACCTTGTTTTTCCCAAAGGGTATGACTATACATTTTTTGGCATTCAGCTTAAGGCCATGGCTCTGGCACCAATTATCCGTTTCTATGAGGCCTCTCTGAAGGATGCTTGTGTCCACTGGAGTATCAATTATGGCGCCCAGTTTGCAGTCATCTGCGAACTTTGTCAGCCACAATCCTCCTATGTTTGCCTGCACCTCGGAAAAATAAATGCCGAACAAGAGGGGTCCCAGGACTGAGCCCTGTGGGACACCGCTTGTGACCAGCTTAGAGTCTGACATGGCTCCAGCAACTCTGACCCTGTGGGTTCTGTCCTTGAGCCAGTTTGCAACCCATCTTGTGACATATGGGTTTACATTTAAGCTGGTGAGTTTGTCTATGATGCTCGAGTGGGGTATTGTGTCGAAGGCTTTTGCAAGGTCAAGGTAGGCTGTGTGAACTGCCTTACCCTCATCAATGGCCTTAGTGACTGTTTCAAAAAAGTCGACCAAGTTCAAAAGGCAGGATCTGCCCTTGACAAAGCCAAATTGGGTAGGATCCAATGTCTGTAGGTCCCCAATGTCTTTGTTTATGAGTTTCATAATGATCCTTTCCATAGCTTTGCAGACCAGGCTCGTCAAGCTTATGGGGTGGTAATTTCCAGGGAACGTAGAAGCACCGCCTTTGTGGAGTGGGACCACTGTTGCCGTACGCCACTCTTTGGGTACGTATCCTGTAGTAAGGCTAGGATTAAACAGCAGCCTTATGTGTGGGTTTAGTTCCTCTTGGAGTTCGTGTAGCACACAGCCCGGGACACCGTCCGGTCCCATTGATGCTGTGTTTTTAGCTTTAGAGAGGGCGGCTCTCACCTGGGCATCTGAGATGTTAGGGAGGCTACACTCTGCTGGGATAGATATTTCTCCTTTTGGGGGGAGGGGGAGGAGAAATTTGCACTGAACCTGTCTGCCAGAATGTTGGCAATGTCTGTGGGTTCAGTGTATTTTGTGTCATTTTGGACTAACTCTGAGCATATCTGGGAGTTTCCACCCAGGTTTCTAACATAGCTAAAGAAGGCCTTGTGATTGTCTTTTGTGTCTTTTGTGTCTTTTGCGATTTTTCTCTCAAAATTGGCCTTGGATGATTTTATGAGTGATCGTAGTTTTTTGCTAGTACTGATCAGAGATGCCTTCCCTTTTAGGGATTTTGCTCTGTCATGTACTAGCTTCCTCCTCCTGTTGTAAAGTTTGTTAATGGCTGGGGTCCACCAGACCGGGCGCCTGCCTTTGGGGGAATGGGTCTTGGTTTTATTTCGGATTGCATGATCCATGCATTCTTGAAGGTGCCCGTAGAAGGCATTTATAAAGGATTCAGCAGTGTGGGTTGTGGTTTCCACTGGCCCAGGGGCCTTGAAAGATACCACTTCAGTCTTAAGAAGTGTGAAGATGGCTTTTGAGAAGTTCTTCACTGTGGTCTTTTGTGCAGGGGGTGGGGGCGGGATGTGGATTTCCAGTGAGATTAATTTATGGTCTGATCTCACCAATGAGGGGTATATGTCCGGTGTGGAGCATTTTGTCCCCATGTTTGTGATGATCAGGTCTAGTATATTATCTCCTCTTGTTGGAATGGTGACTAGTTGTTCCATCGCATTTTAGTTTATGAATTCTAGGAACCTTTGGGCTAGGGTGTTGGGGCTTGAGTAATGTTCCCAGTCTATGTTTGGGTAGTTGAAGTCTCCCAATATGATGGTATTTGGAGAAACATTCATACTCTCCAGTGTCTTCAGGAAGGCTGTGTGGGGTTCCTGAGTTTGAGAGGGTGGTCTGTAGCATGCTACAAACTGTAGGGCAGTTTTGCCTATGGTTAGTTGCACCTGGATGGTCTCCGATGCTTCGTGAGTTGCCACTAACCTGGAGGTGTGGGTATCTTTGATGAATATGGATACTCCCCCTCCTTTTGTGGTTCGATCCAAGTTTTGGGGCTGGAAAGCATGATATGAGGTAAAACCTGGTAGTGCTGGGGTGCTCTCAGGAGCCTTGAACCAGGTTTCAGTCACTGCACAGACATCAATGTTCTCCATACTGAGGAGGGCTTCGAGAGCGTGCATCTTGAGGTTTAGACTTCTGGCATTGAGCAGCATTACCCTTAGTTTTTTTCCACTTGTGTTTTCTAGGGAGGTAGGTTTGTCATTTGAGCCTTGCCTAAAAAGGCACTATGGGGGTGGCAAGAGCCTTGGCCAATATCCGGAAGCCCAGGGGTGACAGGTGCAAGCCATCCCTTGCGAAGCAGCGTGGCTTATCAAGCATGTCATCCCAAGCAGACAGACATTGGATCCCCTTAGAATGACACCAGTAATTAAGCCAATTGTTAAAACTGATCATTTTGTCTTTGTACTGTGGCATCATTCTTAGTGAGGGTAAGATGCTGCTCAGGGTCAGGGTCATACCGGCCTGGGCTACATAATCAGAGAGCTCCTCTATGTCTCTTTTCATGTAGTCCAGGGAGGTATGTCTCAGGTCGTTCACACCGGCATGGACAATGACTGAGTCATATTTGTACTTGCTGTGGAGTGACCTGAGTGCTTGTGTTATGTGGCGGATTCTAGCGCCCGACAGGCAGCTTACTGTAACCTTTTCCTTGTTCAGTCTGGTGAGCGGGACGTCAGTGTGTCTGACTATGGAGTCACCTATTACAAGTGTGTCTGACATGTTGTTTGGCCTTAAGGGCTGTGACTGTTTAGCACACTGACTTTGTGAACTATGTGCTGCATGTGCTATGTCTTGAGGTAGTGGTCGCTTGGGTGTCTGCTTTAGAGGCCTCTGTTGTTTTGGTAGATTTTTAATCAGAGCCTCCGAGTATGTTCTTGTGTGTTTATGTGTTTGGTTTGCAGTTGTGATAGGTCTATGTGAGACTGGGTTTGTGGTGTGCATGGTTACCTTCTCCTCCTGACTGGTTTTGCCAGTACTGAGTTGAGAGAGCTCAGCCTCCAGTTTGGCTATATAGTTGCATCTCTCACATATATTTGTATTTGTTGGAGGAGGAGAGGGTTGTCTGTGTACATGAGGCAATTGTAACATTGCCTCAAGATTCCCAGATTCACCAGCTGAACAGGAGAGGACGCCAGCAACTGACCCTTCGACATGCTAGAATAGTGTAAAGATTGCTGTGTAACTGAGTCAGAAAGGACCTATAGGGAAATGGGTACTCAAGGGGATTTAGGTGAATGAAGTACTTTCTTTTTTGTTTAAGAGTGCTTTACCTGTATATAAATGCTTTAGGAGCAAGTGCTGGACTTTTCAGATAGAGAATAGGCTGTTTAGATTGCAAGCAGAGCAGTTCTAAGGGAAAAATTGAAGAGCAGATTTTACGGAGCCAGAAATAGTTTAAACTTGATTAACCGGCGCTGCCCGATGCTGCTCTATGAGCAACTTCGCGCAAAAGCACGCAAAAACGGGCTTTATAGCAGGGGGTTGAAAAGAGCCAGGAATTGACCCAAAATGGCCAATAAACTACAAGTTGCTGGGCTGGAACCACTCCTCTAGGGATAAATTCACCCCTGGCTTGTCACCTGTAATCCTTTTGTACAGGGTCAGTTTGTAGATGCCCTAAGGCATAGGCATACCAAAGCCTTTCTAACTGTGGACATTGATAATTAGGAAAACTGGGGCATGACTGGCTAGGCTTAAAAAGGCTCTAGGGCCATTAGACTAATAACCTCCTATGATCCTATTAGCCTATTTCTACCATGTTTTTAAACTCCATCTTCATTTTATGACATTCAAATGCCATCCTCCTATAATCCAATAAGCTTATCTCCACCAGGTTTTTAAACTCCATCTTCATTTTCTGACATTAACAAGCTACACCTTCTGAAGTAATCATCTTGCCTAACTACTCTAAAATCATATATACTACCCACTCCTTAAATTTCCTTATTTTAAACAGGTAAGTACGAAAGTACCAGTGTCTTATTTTTACACTATTACCCTCTATTTTTATTTAAGATTTTATTGCTGCATGATCTGATACAGGTACTGGATGGGTCTCAAAGTCTTTGATTAAGTACACACGTTTCTTTCTCTCTAGTCTAACCTAGTAGTTGCATCTTGGAGAATAATATGCAAATTCTGTCTGAGCTCCTGTTATGAAATTCACATCTATCATACTAAATATTCTTGTGTACTGTTTCAGAAATCTATCCTCTTTTCTTATGTTTTCCCTTTCTAGGTTCCTCTGATACATCCTCACTATTTCAAAATCAGTTTCCAGTCCCCAAACAAAATTTCCTTAAGCTTTATAATAGTAGTTTGAGGTGGAATATAAATACATGCTAGTATAATTTCCCTCCACTGTCAATAACCCCTTACTACCACAAATCTACCATTATTGTCTTTTCCCTATTTCTATAAATATCACAGTTCCTCTCACAATCATTATTATTACTCTCCTTTTCCTTTGTTCTGACACTCTGCTGAACGTCCACGCTGACTTTTTTTTTTTTTTTTTGGTCAAATTCACATGCTTATTTCTATCAAAAATGTCTCATGTAACATTACTGTTTCCACCTTACACTTCATAAAATAATTCAGCACTATTTTTTGTCTATGCCTACAAGACCACTTTAACTCCACGTTAACTTTCACAAATCAGCAATTCTGATAAAAAGCTATTACAACCACATATTGTACTTGACGGTTCTTTTAAATACTGTAGCTTACATGCTTACATACATATCTTGTATGTGGTGTCTTCTTTTCATCTGTACATGAACCCATGTCATATTTTCCAGACTTTTTGCTTCAGTAAACAAACTGAACAAAAAACTAAATACATTTTCAACCCGACCCCTTTTTAACTTGCAGCAAACACACAACTACATAAACCATCCAAAAAGGTGCAGCTGCTCAAAAAAGACGGCTGCTCCCAGACAGCATTATCCGGTCTGATGTTTACATTAATCATGATAAAGTGCATGTTACAGCCTGTGTTCCCACTTACACAGACTGCTGTCTGTTCTTACCTCTATGCACTTCTGCACTGGGAAAAAACAACGTGCATGCCTTCAATAAGCATTAGCTTTTAGCATTAAGAAAAGTGCATTGGTACTCTTAAAACAATAAACTAATTTTTGTACTAATAGTTAATGCAATACTAAGGCTGTCAGGCAGGCAAGTGTCTGTATAAGTATTCACTTCCTGCAACTTCATTTATTTTCACTGAACTGCTTGCCAATATCTCTTTAAAAATTAATTACGGTGCACTTTCACTCAGAACACAATGTTCAGACCTCCTGTGATTATTTGCTTTCACCTGCAGGCTCCTTGCATCCAACTAAAGCAGGACTAATGAAGAAAAACAGCTAGTAACTTTGCAAATGCAAGAAAGATCCCCCTATAGCTTTCATCCAGAACAAACTGTTCAGAACTGTCATGCTTAAATGCTTGCACCTGCAGGCTCCTTCTCTCCAAATAAAATCAGGTGTTAATGGAAAAAACAGTACTTTGCAAATGCAAGAAAGAAATGTTTTTTTCATGCTTTCCATCAGTTTCTCTTGTTTTTCAAGCCTATTTGCTTAGACAAACTTATTAGTCTAGACATCCATGTCTATAAATTGGAAATTATTTTTAATTCTACATATAATATAATCAGTACAGGTTTATATCCGCCAGCAGTCCAAAATTACATTATATTAATTTTAACATGCTTTTTTAAAATACACTTTTACATCCCCAGCAGCCCAAAAAATCACAACATTATATATGGTTTAATTTGTTTCTTTAAAGCCTTTTTATACTGTTCATTTGTAAAGTCCTGGTTGCATTACAGTTATGAAAAAGTACTTTCTTACTTTAACATTACTAGCAATATATCAGTCACTGATAAAACTCCCCTCAGCTGAACTCTGAAATACATCTGACTGCATATTATACATACCATGCAATTTACATCATGAAAAGTTTATATAAATATTAACAAAAACAAAAACTGCTTTACTTACATGTACTTATTCATTCCCTCCAGTGTCCTTCTCAACTTTAATGACAAAAAGATGGTGTTGTGCTTTACAGTTGTACACTCAATTTAAAGCAGTCAACAAACTTCCACTCTTTTCAGCCACTTCTACTGGAGAACCACAATTCACATCTCTGAACTGCATCTAATGGGATTGATGCTTTATAGTTCTCCCATTTACTTATTAAGTCAACACTGTTGTTGATCTTCCTAATCACATATATCCCTACAGTGGCCGCTGGTTCAAGTCCAAGGTTCTTGTGGTTCTTCAAGTTAGCGCCTGGGCTTTTTCTTGCGACTTAAGCATTTCTCCTTGGAACAATGGAAAACATTTCACTGGCAAAGTCTCCATGTGTGCTTTGTCATTGTCAAATGACTGACAATAATCTCCTTCAGCTCATTTAATCCACTCTTTGTTGGCTAAATATTTTTATTTCCTCCTTAGCCTGTTCTGCTTCCAAAAACATCTACTATCTTCCACGGAAAAATATTTCGAAACTAGCTGGATATTGTAACTTGAATCTCACACCTGACTCTTGACAACCCCTGACTGCCAGGATAAACTTGCGTCTCTTCTGCCTAGTGTACAGCAAATGATATTTTTTTCACAAACACTGCGGGATCCCTATTTTTAATACTTTTCCCTTCTGTCACAGTTTTGTCAGGAGCAGCTGCTTCTGCTGTTATGATTGCATCTTTACCAATACATGTCCAGGCTGCTTTCTCTTGCCCAGATTTGGAGCAATCACACAGTATGCCCTCAATAAATTCTTCTGTGGAACACGAGTACAGTTGCTTATCTGTACTTTCATAAAGCTAATATAGTATGTTCCTTCCAGTTTCTCTGTTATACCAATAAAAATCTCAGGCTTTCTCTGTGTGCCTTGTCTTCTACCACTATTTTTTTAAAAAGCTCTTGTTGAGAAGCCTTATGTTCAGCCACTCTTTCCATAATTGTATCCTCTAATTTCTGCAGTTTTATCAGTTTGCCTGACTAATTACTTAAAGATTCTTCTGTTTTTTTTTTCAGTCTTTTGTTATTTGAATTTATTACTGAATTTATATTCCTCCAGTGCCTCACTTAACTTGATTTATTTTTCCTCTAAATCACTGGAAGCTATCTCCTGTACTAAAGCTGGCATGTGAACTGCCTTCTTCTGAACAGCTGCAAGGTTTTCCTCAGCTAGAGGTTTTTCATCTCTTTTTCTAGTGGAGTTCCACCCACTCTCTCCAAATTTCTTCTCTGCTGACATCTAGACAGTGTAATTACAATCCAGTAATGAAATTATACTCAGATTTATAAACTTTATTGACTTTTTTAACAATTTATTAGTTTTCACACCAGAAGAGATCTAATCAACCTGTTACTGTGGGCTCAGTACATGGAAGACCTCATGAGTCTTAACAACTCTCCAAAGGAGGGGACTTTCATATCAGAATTACAGGATGGGAAAGCATTTCTTTGCCTGCCTCAGACACAGTGGTATCCAGATCCTCACAGAAGCCTGAAAACAAGGTAGTTCTCAACACACTACCTCTAAGAGTGGGCTTGTATTTGGCCCTTCACCTGGGCATGTATGTCGCATTTGTATCTGTGTGTCAGGGATAAAGAAGCCATCTCCTAGGAACATGCCACATATGCCTTAGTCGACATTTCTGAACAAGCTCCCACCACACATCAAAAAGCTATCTGATGTCTTGTGCTTGAGGTATGGTGCAAAAGTGACCTGGCAACCTTTCCTCAACCTAAGTTGATAGCATTTGTTAGGCATGGGAGAGACACAAGGATGGGAGATGTTGGCCTAAAGTACTCAGATTTCAGAGACCGTTTCCCTGGATCAGGTCATGGTCAAGTCAGTCTTAAGCTGCAGCTAACTTACTAGGGACTGGACAGCTCCTACATATTAAAATACACAGAAAGCTGGGGGTTCTCCACCACTAAACATGTCATCTGAGGAAGTAGAGCATGGAAAAAAAAGTTAATCTTACCATAACCATAGATGTCCTTCTCTTCTATATGCTAAAGTATAACCCCCCCCCCCCCGCCTCCCCCCTGATGCTTGCCTGGCTTCTGGTGGTGTCTTTTCCTCACCTAGGATAAGGCTGGTGCTTTTATGCGTCATTCAGTTATGAGGTCTGGTATGTGCTGACATACGTTTTATACCTGATGTCACTTTATGACTGGCATAGATTCTGCATCTGTGCAATGTCACACATACCACACAGCAGCATTAGACTTTTGTATACTGGCGGCAGACTCACTCAAGTTATGAATACTGCAGCATGTAGAATATAAGGACATCTGTGGTTATGGTAAGATTTTACACAACTATTGTATTTCCTTCTATTCATCTGCTGTAGTATTCATAACATGAGGGAAAATACCAAAGCTCATGCAGAAGAGGAATTGGGTGGAGGAGCAGAAACATTCTCCACAAACCCATGCAAAATAGCCCTGGCAAAACCAGCCCTGGACCTGGAAATGCCATCTAACTTATAGTGTTTTGTGATGGTATGAACAGAAGACCAGGTAGCTGCTTCCATAATAGAAGAGGTGTCCAAGCCTTTAAAGAAGACACCAGAGGAAGATATTGCTCTAGTGGAATGTGCCTTAATAGGTGAGGGGAGATTCTTCCTATGAGACACATAACAGAAGGAAATGGTTTTGGATATCCAAGTGGAAATAGTCTGCTTGGAAACAGGCTGGGCCAGAGCCCTTAGTTCATAGGAGACAAATTGGTTTATCCAAGTAATATCTGAGTTGCCTGTGTGCATTTAAAGTGTGCAGGAGCCTCTCACTGGAGGATTGAGGAGAAGGGAAAAAGGTGGGAAGATTGATGGAATGGTTGAGTGAGAACTCATTTACCACCTTGGACATAAAGGAAGGGCTAGTGCGTAAAAAAACCCTATCCCTGTAAAATAAACATGAAGGGGGAAGAAGACATCAGAGCCTGCAACTCAGACATCCTTCTGGCAGAAGTAATAGCCATGAGAAGCACTGTTTTCCAGGTGCAGTGTTGCAGAGAAGCAGATTGCTGGGTCAAAAGGGTTCAGGGTAAGTTTTTCCTAAGACAAATTTGAGATCCCAAGGAGGGGAACTGGCTTCCTTGGTGGTTTGAAGTGAAAGACATCTTTTAAGAAAAGTTTAACTTCCAAATTGGAAGCTAAACGAGGAGACACAGGCAGACATGCAGAGATAGCAGAAAGGTGAGCTTTTACTGAAGATTATGACAGTTCACTCTTTAGCAATTCACAGAGGTAGGACAGAACCACTGGAATATCCACTAGCAGCGGTTGCAAATCCATTTTAAGACACCAGCTCGAAAACTTTTCCATTTGGAAACATAAGATTTCCTACTAGTGGGTTTTCTGCCCTCCTGCAGAACTAGTAGCACATCTTCAGAAAAAAGGTGTCTGAAGGGAATCAAAACCCTATCACCCACAGGGTCGGTTGTAGAGTTGACATCTGTGGGTGTACTAAAGTTCCTTTTGTCCTGTGTGAGTAGTTCCATTCTGTGGGGTAACTTGTGGTGACTGTCCTTGGCTAAATGCAGAAGAAGGGGACACCAATTCTGTCTTGGTCAGAAGGGAGTCACCAGCAACATTTTTGGTTACACCTGCTGGATTTTCAACAGGACCTTTTGGAGAAAAGGGAAGGTGGGAATGCATATAGTAACATCTCCTTCCAAGAGAAAGACAGGGCATCCAACTTCCATGCCAAGGGATCTGGACCCTGGCACAATACTTGGGAAGTTGCCTGTTCAAGGGGGAGGCACAAAGATCTACCTGAGGTGTACCCCATCAATGGACCATGTCCAGAAACACATCCCTGTGTAACATCCATTCATGGAAGAGAGTCATGGACCTGCTCAGTGTATCTGCCACAACATTCTGGGTTGAGGGTATGTAAACTGCCTGGAGGGAGAGTTGACGCTAGGCAACTAACTCCCATGCCTTTAAGGCCAGTCTGCACAGGAGGTAGAACTTTGTCCCTCCCTGTTTGTTGACATACCAGAGGACCGTGGTATTGTCTGTAAACCACCTTAAACCCCAGGGGAAAGAAGAGGTTTGAAGATTTGTAGTGCGAAAATCAGGGCCCTCATCTCATTTATATTGATCTGCTCCCTCTTCTGGGCTGGAGACCAGACATCTCTGACCCTCTGTGAGTCTTGGGTTGCTCCCCATCCCACGTCTGAAACATCCGTGTACAGCTCCTGAGTGGGAAAGCAGTGGTTGCAAGGGGAAGCCTGAATTCCTTGAAACCTGTGGGATCCACCAGTGTAATTCCTTTTTCAGGCAAGACAGGAGTGGGATGACACACTCCAGGGGAAGGGAGTGTTGTACCCATACCATTCTTAAGAACCACTGGAACTTCCTCATGTGTAACTTAGCTAAAAGACCCATGGGAATAGTGGAAGCCATGAACCCCAAGAGGCAAAGAAAGACATGTCCACACTGACACTTGCCCTTCCTAGCTGACATATAATCACAAAAACACACAGTAGCCAAAAGACAGTAATAAAAAATCCCAACAGAGCACTTATCTGAATCAAGGCTCGCATCTTGTTTGACAAGCAATGACTGGAGCAGATGATTGGACAACTAGCAGAAAAAATCTGAGGTCTGGTACGTGCTGACGTCCACTTTATGACCAACGTATGTTCTGCATCTGTGCGATGTCACACATACCTCATAGCAGCATTAGACTTTTGTATACTGGCCGGATGTACAAGTCAGCCAGTGGCGGAATCCCTCATGTTATGAATACTGCAGCATATGAACAGAAGGACATCAGCTGTGCTGCAGCCTACCTTCCAAACTCTGATCCTTGAGAAGATGTATAAGCTGGGTCTTGGGACTGTGTGGTCTGCAGGTGGCAGAGCTGAACCACTAGCACTTCATATCAAGTTTTCCCCTGAGGTAATTAGGGTGATTCTGGTTCAGGGATTGACTTATAATTTAACGGCCACAGGGACAAACTGTAGACTTGTACATAGGCATGGAATTTATGACGTTTCAGCAACGGTCAAGACTGATCTGAATGATGTGAGTCATACTAAAAGACCTTATGTTTTCTTATGTAGTTGGCATTTTTACATCAAGGTTCATACTGACACTGAGCATGCATGAAGTCTTGAGAATGGAACCTGCCAAGAAACAAGTTAAGTTGTGTCTGGAGGTGAGGATGAACCCAAGAATATGAACCTGCAAGAAGGGCCCCTAGTCCTAGTGTAAGATTTGATAAGTCTCAGAAAAGTACAGTTGTGTACCCACCATAAATGTAGATGTTCCAGTGTATTCACTGTTGCAGTCATTACACTTGGGTTATCCTGCTGGCAGGCTACCTGCAGTCGGGCTTGAATTCCAAAGTCCTGGTCTGGCGTCGGTTGCTGTCGCCTCTTTACTGATGTCAGTGCGCCAGGGGTATATAAGATGCAGCCGACGTCATTTTCTTCAGTTTTACTTGCCCGAGATGTCAGGTGCCCCCATGAAGGTAGGCAATACATATTGCTTATAAAAACATACAGTAAAATAAAAACAATACCTTCATCTACAAGTAAATACACCACATAGGTTGTATAGGAAGAGAAGTATAGTTAAGTTCCAGCAAAGTAAGGGGGATGGAGGGTAGGTAACCTGGACTGTAACAGTTAATACACTCGAACATCTACATTTATGGTAGGTACACAACTGTACTATGTTCATCGTGTTTCACTGTTGCAGTCATTACACTTGGGTTGAATCCCAAAGCTGAGGTAGGGCGGCTGGGTCTAAATAGGATTAGGAGCGACTATGAGGCCCTGCAGAACTGCAGTGGCAAAGCCTGCTCTGGATTTAGAGTAAAGAGGTAAGTGATAATGCTTGGTAAAAGTGTGAACTGAACTCCAAGTTGCAGCCTCCAAAATTTCCTTGGTTGGTACTCCTCTGAGAAAGGCTGGTGAAGTGGCTGCTGCCCTGGTAGAATGTGGCCTAATATTCTTAGGCACTGACTTGACTTGCCATGCTGTGCATAGCAGAAACAAATACAGTGTCCTATCCATTTTGAAATTGTCTGCTTTGAGATAGCCTTTCCTTGTGATCCAGCAGCATATGCTACAAACAGTTGCTCAGTTTTTCTGAAAGCTTTTGTTTTGTCCAAGTAGAAGCATAGTTGCCTGTGTATGTCAAAAGAGTGCAGAAGTCTCTCCCCTTTATTCTGGGGATTTGGATAAAATGTTGGCAAATTAATGGTTTGGTTAAGAGCCACACTGGATACTACCTTTGGCATAAATGTTGGGTTTGTCCTTAGAGAAACCCTGTCCGGATGAAAAAATGATAAAAGGTTCCACTGCCATTAATGCCTGTAACTCTGAGACTCTTCTTGGTGAAGTTATTGCTAGGAGCAGAGCAGTTTTCCATGATAAGAACTTTATATCAGCTGTACTGGCTGGCTCAAAAGGAGGCAGTGTGAGCTTTTCCAAACCAAAGTTGAGGTCCCATGTAGGTACGGTGCTCTCCTTGGGGGTCTTATGTTTTTTGCCCCTCTGAGGTACTGTCTTAGCAGTGGGTGAGAGAAAATAGGAGGTTCCGTATTGTAATGAGCTGAAATGATATAGGCATGGATCTTAATTGATGAGAAAGATAGGCCTTTGTCCAGCATCTCAGTTAAGTATTGTAAAATCTGAGGAATATTTGGAACAAGTGGTTCAAGTCCTTGTGCCTGGTTCCAAGCACAGAATCTCTTCCATTTTTCTGCATAAGATTTCCTGGTGCTGGGCCTCCTGGCTTCCAAAATGACATCCATAACAGCTTTAGAAGAGGTGTGTTCTGAGTGGCTATATTATTTGCCATGCAGTCAGATTTAAGGTTCTGAGTTGGCTGTGCAGGATCTGATTGTTTTGTTGAGTCAGAAGATGAGGAATTTGAGGTAAAGTCCAGGCTGGGCCTTAAGACAAGCTCTTTAGGATTGGGTACCAGTGCTGCCGTGGCCAGTCTGGGGCAATCAGAATCATTTTTGGCTTCACTTGTCTGACTTTTAGGAATACCTTGGGAATGAGAGGCAGTGGTGGAAAGGCATAAACTGTTAGGGTTTTCCAGCTGAATGATAGAGCATCCACTTTCCATGCTTGTGAGTGATGTCCTTGTGCAGAATCTCTGTAGTTGGCAGTTGTGAGGGGAGGCAAAAAGATTTATGTCTGGGCATCCCCATTTCCTTGTTATCATGCTGAAGACCTGTGGCTCTAGTTTCCACTTGAGAGGGTCCATGAGGTTTCTGCTTAGTTCGTCTGCCAGAGTATTTTTCTTTCTTGGCAGGAATTGTGCCTGCAGATGTACTTGATAGGTCAGTGCTGTGTTCCACAAAGTCAAGGCTTGCCTGCAGAGGGGGTAGGAATGTGTGCCCCTTGCTTGTTTATGTACCACATAACTGTAGTACTGTCCGTCTTTAGTAATAGTTGTCCTGGATGTAGTAGATCCTTGAAGGCTGTCAGAGCTATTCTGTACAGCTAGCATCTCTTTTTGATTGATATGAAGATGCATTTGGTCCGCGGGCCACGTGCCCTGAAAACATTTTCCTGCCATGTGTGCCCCCCAGGCATAATCCGATGCATCTGTTGTTAGTGTCTGCCTGGCTGTGGGTAAAGTGAAAGGCTGTCCCTTGTTGTGGTGACAGACCAGTGCCCACCATCGAAACTCCTGTTGCAGGCAGGGAATAAGAGTTATTATTGTTTCCAGGCTGTGGCAATGTTGAGTCCAAACACTTTTTAGATAACATTGTAGCTTCCTCATATGCAGTCTTGCATATGGAATTAGTAGGATGCAGGATACCATGAAGCCCGAAGCCTGCAGAATTTTTCTTGCAGGTAGCTGGGTCTTTGTTGCCATCATGTGAAAGTAATGAGTCAGTTGTCTTTGCTTGTCTGGTGTGAGATAAGCCATCTGGGCAGTTGTATTTAAGCTTGCACCCAGGAATATTATCTCTTGAGAGGGCACTAGTTTTGATTTCTTTTCGTTTACTGTGTACCCTAGGCAAATTAGTAATCTTTTTACAAATGCCAGATGCTTTAGGAGAATGTCCTTGCTCTCTGCTTGAATAAGGCAGTCGTCCAAGTAGGGATATATTTGAATTCCTTTTTGTCTGCAAAATGCAATTACTGGTGCCAGGCATTTTGTGAAGACCCTGGGCACAGTAGATAAGCCGAAGGGCAGTGCAGAGAATTGGTAATGCATTCAGCCAGCTATGAATCTGAGGTATCTTCTGCAAGATTGTCTGATTGGGACATGCAGGTATACCTCTTTGAGGTCCAAAGTAACTAGCCAAGCCTTCTTGCCTAGCATGGGCAGAAGTTGCTGCAGTGTCAACATTTTGAATTTTGGAACATCCAGGAAAGTATTTAGAATAGACAGGTCCAGTATTGGTCTCCAGGCTTTGTTCTTTCTGGGTACCAAGAAAAGTCTTGAGTAAAATCCTTGTCATGTCCATGAGAGCAGAAATTTGTTTTTGTGCCTCCGCCCATTGGTTTTGTGGCAGGTCTGGCATACCTTTTGACCTTGGTAGAGCGTGAAAGTGGAACCTGTAACCCTGAGAAACAATATTCAATACCCATTTGTCCTGGGTGATCATGTGCCAATTTTGTGAGAAAAGTGCTAGTTTACCCCCTAAGGGTGCTGCCAAAAGGTAAGTGCTTGGTATTTGTAGAGGAAAGTCATTGGGACTGTTTCCTACAAGGTTGTGATTTGTCTTCTCTGCCTTTGGGGGCTGAAGCACCCCATTGTTTAGGTCTGTATGAGCCTTGGGGCTGAGATCTGCCTCTTGGGCATCTGTATCTGCCTCTTTGTGGCCTGTCTGACATTGGAAAGGACCAATTTTTAGAAGGCCAGTTCCTGCTAAATCTAGATGGCTGAACCTGTAAGAAATCCTTTACTGTCTGCATTGATTTTGCTTTATCCTCCATTTTCTTTAACACCTCTTCTGCCTTAACATCAAACAAAGTATCATGCTGTAATGGAGCATCCAATAATTTTGCTTTAATATGATCAGGTAAACTCTTTTTAACCAAGCATGCCTTCGAATGACAGAACCTGTAACAGCGGCTCTGTAAGATGCCTCTAATGAATCAAAACCATATTGCAAAGTATGCTTTCCCACTTGTTCAGCTGCTGCATGCAATAAATCCTGCATTTCCTTGTTCTCAGGACATTCAGAGCTTGTAATTGTTTTAGCAAAGACATTAGGTATTGTTGATATTTAAGCATATGAAACTGGCAGTTTAAAGCCCTTACAGCTAAAGTAGCAGAGGTGTAAACCTTTTCCCCCCATCTGTCCAGTACTCTAGAATCCCTATCAGAGAGAACACTTTTTTTTTTTTTGCAGTGGAAGCCTTGACCCCTTTGGGACCCTGAAAAATAGTTTCTGGATCAGCAGCAGGGTTTTTATAAAGAAATTTATGAGAATTTGGAACCCTGTAGTACCTATCTGGCTTAACTGCTGCAGGTGGTATAGAATCAGGAGTCAAACTGGATTCAGAAAAAACATCATCAACAATATCTAGTACGGGGGGATAGCAAGGGGCCTGTGCTGAGGCAATAAAAGAAAGTCTCTGAGCCTTTTCTTGGATTCTGAATAATCCCGGCTCTCCCAATGGAAATGTTCCCTCATGGTGTGCAGGGTTTCCCCAAAAGAGTAGTCCTCAGGAGGAGTGGCTGAAGAGATAGATTCTTCAGCATCAGAGTCCTCATAGGGAGGAAGAGAATATCCCTGTTCTGAAGAGGAATCAGAAGAAATAGAAACCTGGTCAGAGGAGTCATAGTCAGTGTCTTGCCTAGGCCTTTTATCAGGAGGAGGATGGGAGCCTCTGATCAGAGTAATTAGGTCCTCGGCCATTTTGAGCATCTGTTTATTTGGCATGGATGACTGTCCAGGAGAATGCTGTACTTGTTTCTTTGTCTTTAAATGTGTTTTAGACTTTGCCTTGGCTGCTGAAGAGGTCTTGATAGTAAGCTGTGTAGGTCTGAAAACACCCTCAGAAGCCGATGCCTGCTCAGCGGCTCCAGACTCATCTGAGAGAATTGTTTCCATAGGCCCAATACCTTGAGTTTCCAGAGGCCTAGCTGTCTCTACGTGGGAGTTGGAGCCGGCCTGTGGCTCTGAGGTAGTGGGTGTCAGGGGCTGCGAAAGCACATCACTGAAAACCGGCGAATCGGCGACTGGCCTAAAAGAGGCTTCGTCGTCGGTTTTGGACCTCGGATGCCTGTCTTCTTCTTTGTCCTTGTGCTTTTTATGGACTCCGGTCGTCGGTTGTTCTGACAGCATTATATAGTTAAACCTTCGGCCAAAGTAATGAAAAGCAAAATCAAACTGACGCTTAATAGTGCGTTGGTTGAATCTAGCACAAAACCAACAACTAGCAATGTCGTGGTCAGGGCCTAGGCAAGGAATACAGTAAGAATGAAAATCCTTATGAGGTATTTGCTTCCCACAAGAAATACAATTGTTAACTTTTACTGACAACGGACTGGAGCAAGAAAAAGTTTCCCCAACGGGGTACTTAGCTTTATTGAAGACTTTGGATCTGAAATTCAAATTTGAAAATCTCAGAAGTTGGCCGACCGGCACTTGCGAACTGCTTTTGCTTCGGGCACTGCGCGGCAAGAAAGACTGAAGAAAATGTCATTGGCTGCATCTTATATACCCCTGGCACGCTGACGTCAGGGAAGAGGCGATAGCAACTGAAGCCGGACCAGGACTTTGGAATTCAGGCCGACTGCGGGTAGCCTGCCAGCAGGATAACCCAAGTGTAATGACTGCAACAGTGAAACACGATGAACATCAGTGTTCCTTTCAATTGGCATTACAGTAAACATCAGGGAATATGCCCTATTTAAAGGCACAGACAAACATGAAAATACAAAATTTACAAAGGCAGAAGTTAAACAATGCTCCAAACCTAAAGAAATGTTTTAGCATATTACAGAATTGCTAAAAAACTAGAAACTAATGAACATGAATTAAAACTGGCCCTAGGCACCATGAATAACAGGCTCCCTATTAAGTAAACGAATGCTTAATATAGCGAATGCTGTTTAATCGACAGCTAAATGTCGAAACAGCAAAATTCCAAAGACATGGAACAGCGATTTCCCCCCCAGGAAAAAAAAAAATCACTGGGCCGTTTTCGGGATTTTGCCGTTTCCTCCACTGTGGTGCAATCTCAGAGTTGGTATATTTAAGTAGGGGTGGTGTGTGTGCGTGTGGGGGGGCCCACTTGTTTTGTGTTTTTTTTTTTTTTGCGGACCAGCGATTTCTTTCCCTGGGAAAAAAAATCGCTGTTTTGGTTGTTCAGAATTTTGTGTTTTCGTTTTTTTGGGTCGATTATACAGCATTTGCTATTTTAAGTGTTCGTTGTTATAATATAGATCCAAATAGCAATGGTGTTTTATTTTGCTACAAAAAAAAAGTTTTAATTAAATCAGCAACAGAATGACAGCTGATGCACTGCCATTATGTTTATTTGCATTTTGTAAATTGTTTGGAATATAGGTGCTAAAGTATTTCAGAAACTGCACAAGGAAGATTACAAAATCTGAGTAACAGAACAGACAGAAGTTATGGATGATGTATGAAACTGTTTCAAATTGGGACCTAAAAACTGGCAGCTGGCTTGAGGTGCTCTATAACAAGTCCTTACTGAAAGTCCCCCCCCCCCCCCAATGCAGGAAAATACTACAGTTAAATCCAGTCTCAAAACCCAAAGAGAGTGGTGAGCCTAAAGTCTATAGACATAGTGTTGCAAAGTAATGAAATATATATATATATATATATATATATATATATATATATATATATATATATATATATATATCTACAAGCTTGAAAAGAGTAATAAGAGAAACACTTCATGTAAGCAGTAATTCAATAATGACAGCAAAGGAAATACAGAATGGATGTTATAAACTGACATTGTAAAGAATAATTTTTCTAGTGTATTTTCAAGTTCTGTCATGATAGCCTTGTAGCAAAATTAAGCAGAACTGACCTGTCCAATCAATTAATAATAAACTGTATTTCTAAACAGTCACATATGACAGACAGTGGGGGGAAGTTCCCAATGATCAGTCCTTTTCCTTTATTTGTTTACAATTTATACTTTCAAAACGATCCTAATGGAATTCATATTACAAATAGCTTCACTGGTGACATAAAAACTGGTTTTGCAATAACCAAGGACAAGGTTTTACTTCAGTTTGCTGTGGAGAGGGACAGTTCATGCTCCACTGAACATACTACCCCTGTGGGACCAATAAAAGAAAATGTATGAAATGTTGTTCATCTCCATGGAGTAAATGGGTGAATACCTCCCTATGTCTAGGGCCAAAACATGGGGCCAACTGGTTAATGGAGAAGCTAACTGACAGGATGTCAGTGAAGAGGCCAACTCCTGCTCACCCTTCTTGAGGGAAGATGGTGGTATAGGATGCCATGATGATAGAAGACAGGATACAGAATCTGTTGTAAGGACTAGATATACAGTTCTCGCCCAGTAATGTGAAAACACTGTAGCTGGAACTGACACGTGTGTAAGTACACTTACACCACTCAACCAGTACTGCAAGGATGCTTGTTAGCCACCAATGGATAACAGTGATTGGCTGAAAAGAAAAGTCTTAACAGCTCTTGGATGAAGCCCTCCTGTGACTGGCTTGTACCCATGGTTAATGAAAGGTCTGGTTGAGTCATGGAGGAATGGCACTCAACAATCAATGAGTGTAAAATACAAATTTGATAAGAAAACCCACTATGGTTCACTAAGTGAATAAATACTAAATCAAGTTTAACCTGAATTTAAAGATGTTGGCACTGTCATTGACTGAGAATTGCCCTACATGTATGTGGGTGTATATATATATATATATATATATATATATATATATATATATATATATATATATATATATATATATATATATATATATATATATATATATATATATATATATATATATATATATATATATATATATATATATATATATATATATATATATACACATACACTCGGAAAGTACAGTTTTGTACCTACCATAAATGTAGATGTTCGAGTGTACACCCTGCTGCAGTCATCACACTTGGATTATCCTGTCGTCAGACGGTCCCGCAATCGGCTGGAATTCCAAAGTCTTGGTCCGGCGTCGGTTGCTGTCGCTTCTTCCCTGACGTCAGTGCGCCAGGGGTATATATAATGCATCCGATGCCATTTTCTTCAGTTTTTCTTGCCTCAGATGTCAGGTGCCCCCCAAAAAATGGTCAGTAATTAGTACTAATTTAAGAAATTTTAGCACAAACACAAAATCCCTCCAGCTATAAGCAAATACATCAGGAAGGTATTGTAGAGATTTAGCCAGTTAGATCAGAGGGGATGGACGGAGGGTAACCTGGACTGCAGCACGGTGTACACTTGAACATCTACATTTATGGTAGGTACAAAACTGTACTATGTTCATCGTGTTACCCTGCTGCAGTCATCACACTTGGGTAGAATCCCAAAGCTAAGGATGGGTGGAGGAGTCATAGAGGGTTAGAGGAGGCTAGAAAGCCCTGCAGAACTGCAGTGGCGAAGCCAGCTCTAGTCTTAGAGTAAAGTGGTAAGTGACAGTGTTTGGTAAAGGTGTGTACTGAACTCCAAGTTGCAGCTTCCAAAATCTCCTTGGATGGAACCCCCCTGAGGAAGGCTGTAGATGTTGCCCTGGTAGAGTGGGGCCTAATGGTAGCAGGAACTGGTTTTCCATGATGGGTATAGCAAAAACGAATGCAATGTCCTATCCATTTAGAAATGGTTTGTTTTGATATAGCCTTCCCTGGTGAAGCTGTAGCATAGGATACAAAGAGCTGGTCAGATTTTCTGAAAACCTTAGTTTTATCCAAGTAGTAATGAAGTTGCCTGTGAATGTTCAAGGAATGCAGGAGTCTTTCTCCTTTGTTCTGTGGATTTGGGAAGAAGGTGGGTAAGTGGATGGTTTGATTTAAAGCCACACTGGAAACCACCTTAGGCATGAAGGAAGAATTAGTTTGTAGAGAAACTCTGTCTTGATGGAAAATGAGGAAAGGTTCCACTGCCATTAGTGCCTGCAGCTCTGAGACTCTTCTGGCTGAAGTTATTGCTAGCAGCAGGGCCATCTTCCATGATATAAACTGTAGATCTGCAGAGAAAGCTGGTTCAAAGGGAGGTAGCGTAAGTTTTTCCAGAACAAAATTGAGGTCCCATGTTGGTGTAGTTGCTCTCCTGGGGGGGCCTAATGTTTTTTGCCCCTCTGAGGAACTGCCTTAGAAGTGGATGTGAAAATAAGGGTGGATCCGTGTTGTAGTGGGCTGAAATAGCTGATGCGTGGATTTTAATGGAAGAAAAAGAAAGTCCTTTGCGCAACATCTCAGTTAAATACTGTAGAATCTGAGGCATGTGAGGCTGAAGTGTATTTTGAACTTTAGCTTGGTTCCAGGCGCAAAACCTTTTCCATTTGTCCGAGTAGGCCTTCCTGGTGCTGGGCCTCCTAGCTTCCAGAATAACATCCATAACTGCTTGGGAAAGAGGAGCTGGCTGGATGCTTAGGTGATCTGCCATGCAGCCAGATTTAAGGTTTTGAGCTGGCTGTGTAGAATCTGATTGTTTTGCTGTTAGCAAATGGGCAATTTGTGGTAAAATCCAAGGTGGGCCCTGGGCCACATTCCTTAATAGTGGGTACCAGTGCTGGCGTGGCCAGTCTGGGGCTATGAGTATCAGTTGTGGTCTCTCCTTTCTGACTTTCAGAAGCACCTTTGTGAGGAGAGGCAATGGAGGGAAGGCATATACTGTCAGGTTTTTCCAAATGAATGAGAGTGCGTCCACTTTCCAAGCTTGATGGTGAAGTGTCCTTGTACAAAATTTTATTAGCTGATAGTTTTGGGGGCTGGCAAACAGGTCTATGTCTGGAAGGCCCCATTTTTGAGTTATCATTGCAAATACTTGTGGATCCAGTTTCCACTCATGGGGATCCATGATGTTTCTGCTGAGGTCGTCTGCCAATGTGTTCTTTTTTCCTGGCAGGATTTGAGCTTGTAACTGAACTTGGTAAGCCAGTGCTGTGTTCCACAAGGTCATTGCTTGCCTGCATAGAGGGTGGGAATGTGTAACCCCTTGTTTGTTTATGTACCACATTACTGTGGTGTTGTCCGTCCTTATTGTAAGTTGTCCTGGATGTAATAGGTTCTTGAAGGCTGTCAGAGCATTCTGTACAGCTAGTATCTCTTTTTGATTGATGTGCAGATTCCTTTGATCTGCAGTCCATATGCCTTGAACGCACTGTCCTGCCATGTGTGCCCCCCAGGCGTAGTCCGATGCATCTGTTGTCATAGTTTGCCTGGCTAGGGGCAAGGTGAAAGGCTGACCCTTGTTGAGGTGACATGCCTGTGGCCACCATAGAAACTCCTGTTGTAGGCAGGGAATGAGAGATATCATTGTGTCCAAGCTGTGGCTGTGTTGAGACCATACGCTTTTTAGGTACCACTGTAATTTCCTCATATGCAGCTTTGTAAATGGTATTAGTAATATGCAAGATGCCATGAAGCCAAAGGCCTGCAGAATTTTTCTTGCAGGGAGTTGGGTCTTTGTTGCCATTGTTTTGAAATATTGAGTCAGTTGTAGTTGTTTGTCTGGCATCAGATAAGCCTTCTGGGCCGTTGTATTCAAGCTGGCACCCAGGAATGTCATATTTTGTGAGGGTACTAGCTTTGATTTCTTTTCGTTTACCGTGTACCCCAGACAACTTAGAAGATGTTTTACAAAAGCCAGATGTTGTAAGAGGATGTCCTTGCTTTCTGCTTGGATGAGGCAGTCGTCCAGGTATGGGTATATTTGAATTCCTCTTTGTCTGCAGTATGCAATTACTGGTGCCAGGCATTTTGTGAAGACCCTGGGCGCAGTGGATAAGCCAAAGGACAGTGCAGAGAATTGGTAATGGGTTGAACCTGCAATGAAATGGAGGTATCTTCTGCAACTTTGTCTGATAGGGACATGCAGGTATGCCTCCTTGAGGTCCAACGTTATTAGCCATGCTTTCTTGCCCAACATGGGAAGAAGCTGCTGTAGTGTTAGCATCTTGAATTTGGGTACTTGTAAAAAGGTGTTTAGAATTGAAAGGTCCAGAATTGGTCTCCAGGCATTGTCCTTTCTGGGGACTAGAAAGAGTCTTGAGTAAAATCCTTGGCCTTGCTCCCGTGTAGGTACCAGCTGAATGGCTCTCATGTCCATGAGAGCTGTAATTTGTTTTTGTGCCTCTGCCCATTGATTTTGTGGCAGGTTTAGCATTCCTCTTTTCGTTGGCAAGGTGTGGAAATGGAATCTGTGTCCTCGTGAAATTATGTCTAGGACCCATTTGTCCTTTGTGACAATGTGCCAGTTGTCTGAAAAAAGTGCGAGTTTTCCTCCCAAGGGAGCTGCCAAGAGAGTGTTGCTTGGCCAGATGAGGTGTAAGTCATTGAATTTGCCTTCTGGTAGTTTGGGGCCTGTCTTCTCCTCACTTCTGTGTTGTAGTGCCCCATTGTCGAGGTTTGTATTGGGCTTGTGGTTGTCCCCTGCTTCTTGGACGTCTGTATTTACATCTCTGTGGTCGGTCACTAGCTGGAAAGGACCGATTTTTTGTTGGCCAATTTCTGCTGAAGCGTGGGGGCTATACCCGTAGAAAATCTTTGACTGTCTTCATAGATTTTGCCTTATCCTCCATTTTCTTTAAGAGTTCTTCTGCTTTAACTCCAAATAGAACATCCTGCTGTAAGGGAGCATCTAGAAGCTTTGCTTTAACATGATCAAGCAGAGTTTGTTCCTTTAACCAAGCATGCCTTCGTATAACAGATCCAGTGACAGCTGCTCTGCAGGAAGCCTCCAAAGAATCAAACCCACATTGTAAAGTATGTTTGCCCACCTGTTCAGTTGCATGCAACAGATCCTGCATTCCTTTCAATTCAGACTGTTGAGGGAGTGTGCTCATTTTTTGTTTTAACTGAGACAGTAGAAATTGCTGATATTTTAGCATGTGAAATTGGCAATTTAGTGCTCTCATAGCTAGAGTGGCTGAGGTGTAAACCTTTTTCACCCACCTGTCTAGTGCTCTGGAGTCCCTTTCAGAGGGTACAGGATTTTTTTGCCATTGAAGCCTTAGCCCCTTTGGGACCCTGGGAGATAGTCTCTGGATCAGCAACAGGGCTTTTATAAAGGAATTTGTGGGAGTCAGGCACTCTATAGTATCTGTCTGGTTTGGCTGGAGCAGGAGGCAGAGAATCTGGGTTCAAACTAGATTCTAAGTAAACATCATCCACAATGTCTAAAACTGGGGGGATGGCAAGTGGTCTGTGCTGGGGGAGTAAAAGAAACTCTCTGAGCCTTTTCTTTGAGTCAGAGTAGTCCTGACCTTCCCAGTGAAAATGTTCCCTCATAGTGTGCAAAGTTTCCCCAAAGGAGTAGTCTTCAGGAGGAGAAGCTGAGGGAATAGAATCCTCAGCATCAGAATCTTCATAAGGGGAGAAGGAATAATCTTGGTCCTCAGAGGAGACTGAGGAAATAGACACTTGTTCAGAGGAGGAATAATCTTCCTCTTGTCTAGGCCTTTTGTCGGGAGGGGGTTGGGAACCCCTGATTAAAGAGATCAAATATTCAGCCATTTTAAGCATCTGTTTCTTAGGCATGGGGCCTTGAACTGGAGACTGAAGTGCAGTCTTTTTAGGTTTAATAGGAGTCTTAAGCTTAGGATACGTTTTTATGTTGAGTGTCGTCGGTCTGAAGACACCTTCAGAAACCGAAGGTGTTTCTGCAGCACCATCTCTTTCTGCAGTGCCGTCGATAGGGGCTAAACAAAATGGCTGCGTCGGCCTAGCACTCTCCACCAAAGGCTCCGAAGCAGTCTCAGGTTCCAAATCTGCGGTAGTCAGGGGCTGTGTCGGAGCCTCACTGAAGACCGGTGAACCGGAGACCGGTCCAGCCAAGGCCTCGGAGTCTGGCTTGGGTCTAGGCTGCCTGTCCTTATCCTTGCGTTTTTTGTGCACGCCGGTAGTCGGTTGCTCCGACGGCATTGTGTAGTTAAATTTTCTACCGAAGTAGTGTCATGCTAAATCAAAGTGTCTTTTTATAGTACGCTTATTAAACCTAGCACAAAAATGACAACCAGTGACGTCATGGTCTGGGCCTAGGGAAGGTATGCAGTAAGAATGAAAATCCTTATGAGGTATTTGCTTCCCCCAGGAAATACAATTGTTAACTTTTTCTGACATCGGTCTGAGGCAAGAAAAGTTTCCCCAATGGGGTACTTAGCTTTACTGAAGACTTCGGATCTGAAATTCGACTTCGAAAATCTCAGGAGTCAGCCGACCGGCACTTGCGAACTGCTTCTGCTTCAGGCACCGCGCGGCAAGAAAGACTGGAGAAAATGACGTCGGATGCATTATATATACCCCTGGCACACTGACGTCAGGGAAGAAGCGACAACAACCGACACCGGACCAAGACTTTGGAATTCCGGCCGACTGCGGGACCACCTGATGACAGGATAACCCAAGTGTGATGACTGCAGCAGGGTAACACGATGAACATCACCAACATTTAACTAATGGTAAGTAACCCATTGGCCAACCTGACAAACAAACTGAAACAAACATAAAGAAAACACACCCACGTGGGGGGCTTCACCCCCCCCCCAATTAAATATACTAACTCCAAAATCGCACTACAGTGGAGGTCAGGTGCAAAGGTCAGCATATTGGCCAAGTAGTTACTTACCTTTAGTTACATGTCCGTGTTCCGAGTGATAGGTGTTGTGGACCTTTTGGTATTCTCTGCTCGATATTATGAAAGTCGGGTAAGTGGGATTTTGTTTACATGAAGGGGACCCATATACACACACATATATATATATATATATATATATATATATATATATATATATATATATATATATATATATATATATATATATATATACACAGTAACTGTATGGAGTTGCGGTTTTGGGGCATTCTGGGAGGAGAATCTGCATTTGCACAGAGTAAAGGAGACCACACCCCTTTCTTATAAAAAGTGGTTCACAGAATGACAGAGAGATGTGGGCCTCAGTGGAAGAAAGAGGAAGTACTGTGGAGAAGAGACAGGCAGGGGACTATACAGCATGAGACTGAGTACTGCAGACATCAACCTCTCTGACAGAGAAAGTGTAAGTACTAAAGAGAAACATTCTGTGACCTGTGGGGAGTAAAACCAAGTATGGAATACTGTGAATAAGAGTTTATTGACCAGAAAAGGACCAAAAACTGTATATTACATTATTTTCTTTTGAAAGACTTTTTGAGTTGACACAGTTTAACACAGAAAGTGTTCTTTTTCATTTTTAAATGGGTAATTCACTATAAATAAACTGCACTTGAAATATAAAGTTCCGTTGGGTGAGAATATTACAATGTATTCCACTATAAACAAACTGTAAAAAAAAAAAAGTACACACACACACACACACACACACACATATATATATATATATATATATATATATATATATATATATATATATTTATATATATATACACACACACACACACACACACATATATATATATATATATATATATATATCACACATATGTACAAATAGGGTTACCATATTACAATATATGCAATTTGTAAATCAATCAATCACTCAATAAAATATGTCTAGTCTATATGTACAAACATGGTTTTTACTTTAATAACCCAGCATTGAGCAACATCCGCCACACTACATGTAACCTAGCCTATTCTCTTAATTCCACAATATACATTATGTAGAAAAATATACATTATCTTTTATATATATGTATATATATATATATATATATATATATATATATATATATATATATATATATATATAGTTTTTATGCCTTTTGCAATATTTTTTTTTTACTTTCTATTCCAGAGCAGAGTCTGGAAATGGCCCTTGGAGATTATGCTCTACCTTGGTTACAAGTTTTAAATTCTATCACATCTATATTTAGCAGGATTCCCTTATCAGTGTCCTGCAGTAAGATATGGATGGTTAGAACTAGACTGTGATTCTGAATAAATTTTACTTGAGACTCAAAACTAAATAGCAGGTGAGAGGCCTAGCAATACAGCCTGTTACTATCTCCCATGTTCCAGTGTTGCTCCAGTTCAAACACTTACTTTCAGCAGGCCTTACACTACAACATCTGTCACTCCCCTGCTGGTCCACTGATGCCAGGCTTGTGAAATTGTTAGCAGCAAAATCCCTGCTGTGGCAAGTCAGCAGGAATGAAACATCATTTGATGCACATATTTATCTATCCTGAAATGCCAACAATAAAATCAAGGATGTATCCTTAGGTTCAAGAAGATGTGACTGCCTGCCATAGCCACTGTGCAACAAGTGAATGAAAGTCAGGTCAAACAGCTTGGAAGTAACAAACCAGAGCACTGGGTGACATGCACAACCTGTCTTAGCAACAAAAACAGAAAGACTTCACTTGTTTTTCTTAAAGTTTTAAGGATAACAGGAGACCTCATTAATATTTAAAAAGCATTGAAAATGTACCCTACACACAGAAAATGTACTCAGCATCTTCTCAAGTCACGGCATGTTCTACTACCTATAAATGTTTCTTCCACTGCTCATGTACATAAAACATGACTTGTTGATTTCTCAACTTCTTTTGTACTTCTTTAGTATTCAGCTTCCTAAGTGTACACCATGATGGACCAGTGGAAAATACTGCAGAATTTTCATTAGGAAATTATCTCCTTGACTTTTTACTTTACATTATCAGTTAGCATACAGGACTAAAGCTCTAAGCTAATGATGTTGATGAGCTGCTTCCTGTGTCTAGGGTACAAGCTTTGATTCCTTCCACCTTCATTTGCCTAGAGTGTGACTTAGAGCAAGTCAGTGTCTCATAATTAGTCCTGAAAAATGAAAATGTATCCAGTGGCCTTACCTCGTCAACAGATAAAAAAAAATACTGGCCATCAAACTTTCAGACATTTGACAAGGGAAAAGCTGACACTGTACAGTGTTTGTAGCCATTGCTTTTTCCTTTTACTGAGCTCATAAACAACAAATTTCTGGGGATTCACATTTACTGAGTAATGTGTCATTTAGAACTGAGACAGATGAGATGGGAATTTTAGGAAATATTACACCTCTTGTCTGAAAGAGGAATGGAGGGAAAGAGTCATGGAGCTAATTAAATTTCAAACTTCCGAAAGGCAATACAGGTTACGCACTGTCTTGTAGTTGATGTAGAAAGAGTTCATTCTATTACATTTACAAGATGGCAACATAAACTAGAATGTCACTGGAAAAATGCTGACATTGTGCAGAAATTCTAAAAACAAGTAGTAGTTTTGAGCAGAGTTGGATCATGGTCAAATGGGTCCCTAGGCAGAGTAACAGACCCAGGCCCATATCCCCCATGCAACCATTCCAGTATCCCACTACTTGGCTGTCTCTCCTCCTGTTACTATAAACACTGTTCAAATCTGTCATTGTGCATACTATTTTCTTCTTTGCTTTTACAGCATTTACAGACATCTGACTTAAAACATTTGCTTTTTTAGTTTTATGGTACAAGCACTGACAGCTTTTTGATAACGGAAAAAAAAAAGTCTGACAGTGAAAACATAACATGAGCAACAGTAAACTTCTCTTCTTTTGAAATTCACATTCATTGAAAATGCATGTGGCCACTGGTGGATTATGTGTACATTTACATCCACAGACATCCCCCAAATCCAGCAGTTATAGCCACACTGCTAATTACTAACTAGACGGGTAACATCTAGGAGAGGATCACAGTCTAATAGGACAGTTCACATACAGGGTGAAAGTAAGATCCATTTGGTCAGTAGAAGCCAATAGATGATAATTTGGAAGGGGCAGGAGGGAGGATGTTTGAACCAGAAGAAAATCAGTCAACACAGATCTATTGTTATGGTAAGGTCATAATTTCACATCCAATGCTGTCTATTTTTGTCCAGTTCAACACATGGGACAGACTCCAAAGCTGTTTTTACCTGGGTGGTATCAAAGAAGGATGTTCCTGACAATGGTGGAACCAAAGGAGGAACATGACCTAGATTGTACATCCAATTCATAATGAGACACTAAAGTGTGAACTGTTGGCCATGTTGCAGCAGCACAGATATAATCAAAGGTCAGTCTACTCATAAAGGCTGTTGAAGTGGCTATTGCTATTAAAGAATGACCTTTGGGCTTCAATGGCTAGGATATGACCTTTTTAGTTTATACGAATGAATTGCAATCTGACAATCATCTTGAAAGTGTAACCTTAGAAACTGCTTTGCCCAGATTAGACATAGAGAAGGCAATAAACAACTGATCAGGTTTACTGGACAGTTTTGTTCTATGAATGCAAAACCTGAGATGGCAGTGAACATCCAACATATGCAGAATATATTCACCTTTGCTTGAAAATCTGGGAAAAAAAAACAAGTAAATTGATTACTGGTAGTCTGACTGGTTTAAACTTGCTTTGGATGCCACCTTAGGAAGAAAGGATGCATTATTCCTTGAGGAACCTCTTTGTGGAAACTCAGATAAGGGGGTTTACAGGGAAGGGCCTGTAACTCTGAAATTCACCTGGCCGATGTAACAGCCAGAAGAAAAATTGTATTGCAAGACAGGAGCATCAAGTCTGCTGATGTTGCAGGTTCAAAGGGATGATGAGTTAATGCTTGGAGCAAAGCAGTAATATCCCATAGAAGGACTGGGTCTCTGATTGGCAAATGTAGGAGGAATGTTTCTCTCAAAAAGATTTTAGAGACTAAGTGATGGTATGGAGGTGTTATTTTGACCTGTGTGGAAATATGAAATTGTAGCCATTTGCACTTACACAGTGGAGAAACTGGAACCACTATGTAAGAGCTCAGACAAACTCCAGTATGGAAGGGATGGGAGCAGAAAATGGATCTTTTCTTTTGACATAACCCAGATGAAAACTCTTTGCATCCACTATGATAAACCTTTTTTTCAGATAACTTTTGGGATGCTGAAACAATCTGAATAACCGATGCTGGAAGCCTGGCATCTCTGGCTAAATTCAAAACTGGAGGAACCAAGTGGTTAGATTCATGGATTTCTGGTCCAGAGGATGCAGTCCGGCTGGGTAAGTTAAAAGATTTGGATACTGATCCAACATCTGTGGGGGATGTACTAGTAGAGGACATAGGAAAGGGAACCATGTTTGCTGGGTCCAGAAAGGAGCAATGAGGATCACTCTGGCCTTGCAATGTCTTGCTTTCTGGATGAATTTGTTCATTAGGGGCAATGTGGGAGATGCATAAAGATGACCTGGGGGCCAACTATGGACCAGAGTGTCTCTTGCTGACTGTCCCTGTGGAGGGATCAGGGCAAAATAACTGCTGCACTTGCTGTTCAAATAGGAAGCAAAAGGGTCGCAGCAAGGTTGGACCCAGAGAGGGAAAATCAAAGCTGTCACTGTTGGACTGAGGGTCACTTGTGAGCCTTTAAGACAGTTCTGCTCAGTTTGTCTACTAACACACTGGATGCTGTCAGAAATTGGTGCAAAGACATCGCCTACTGCCATACTGTCATGGCTTCCTGACAAAGTGAGTAAGAGCAGGTTCTTCCCTGTTTGTTGATGTACCAGACTACTGCCATATTTTCCCCCTGTACGGAAATCACATCCTTGGGAGAACATTCTGAAGTGTCCGTAACACTAGAACTGCTCTCATCTCCAAGACACTAATGTGAAATTGGCTTCTAGATGTGACCAAGAACCTTGGACCACTCTCCCTTCAAAATGCACCCCCCATAAGGGAGGTGTCTGCGGCTACAACAGTCATTGGTGGATCCATGTAACAATGATGGCCTTCCATCACTGAAGGAGATGTTATCCACCAGCAAATTTTTGGTATTTAATGGGTTAATGTTTTAAGACCATTGCACAAACAGGGTCCATTGGAATACTCTCATGTAAAACCTGGCTAGTGTAACCAGTAAAACTGTGGAGTACATTAGACCTGAAAGTCGTACAACTAACCTTGCTGAGGGTGAAGGATGCTGAAGTACCTGTGTAGCTGTCAGACGCAGGGAGAACACTCTGGAGTGAGGTAATTTGGCAATTTGTAACAATGAGTCCAGGCAGCATCCAATGAATTCTACTTGTTGAGTCTGGTCCAGGTGACTCCTGGTTAAATTTATCATGATTCATAGGTTTTGCATTAGATGGCGCAGAGGGTCCAGATGATGTAACAGCAGATGCTTGGAGGTAGCAGTGAGAAGTCAATCATCAAAATATGGCAACCGCTGCTGTTATCTTGGTAAACATTGTGTGGGCTGTGGTAAGACTGAAGGGAAGAGCTCTGAATTGGTAATGATTGGCTCCCAGTCGAAAACAGAGAAATCTCCTGGAATACTTCTCTATGTTTACATCACAGCATGTATCTTAAAGATCTATGGAGCACATCCAATAATCCTTCCTTAGAAGAGGCAAAATGACTGAATTGTGACCATCTGGAATTTTGTCTGTTTTACAAACTGATTTAGATGATTCAGATCTAGAATGGGTGTGAGGTTCCCTGTCTTCTTGAGTATTAAAGACAACCTTGAATAGACTCCAGACTCTAACTGGCAGTTGGGGACTGGCTGGATGACTCCCTATTATAGCAGCTTGGAAATTTCTGCTGCTGCAAGTTTCCAATGACTGGGCGGAACATCAGGAACATTCTTCTTTTTTTATTGAGAGAAATAAAAAGGGAATTGAGTAACCTCTGGAAATTATCTTTAATATCCAGGAATTTGTTACATTTTGCCAGGCTTCCAGATGTGAGGATAAGCACCCTGTACTGCTTCCAGAGTGCAGCAGTTGGGCAAACCTTATAATGTGCTAGTAGGGGTTCTTGCTGAAGGGACAGTGAAAGCCCTGATTTTGCGATCTGCCTCTGCCTCTTGGGCCATGTCCATTACAGTTACCGTTTCCTCTGCCAAGAAAAGGTCTGTCTCCAGGAGTGTCCTGATAATAACCTTGAGATTTGCGAAACCTCATCATCTTTCCACCCTTCTAATTCCTAGAGAAGGTCCTTTGTGTGGTGGAAAAATGGATTCCCACTGAGGAAAGAATTTTACCATCCTGTTGGCTCCTGGTTAGTGTGTCCTTTACTTTTGGTATAAAAAAGCATGGAACCATCAAACTGGGCATTAATGAAGTATGTTTTAAAGTTTTCAGTGAAGTCACAAAGACGCATAAAGGCATGCTGGTGCATAGTAATGGCAGTGCCTGCAGTCTTAGCTGTACCATCAGCTGTGTTAGACAGCAGTTGTATGCTAACATTCAATATTGACAGAAAGGTAGTTATCTTGGGAGTCCATGGTCTTCTGAACATCCGCAGGCAGGTTACCAAAGACAGACCTGGAGACCTCTTTAAGTCAAGTCTCCCTGAAATCGTTACATGAGCCAAATAGTTCAGGGCTCTGAGGGAAAAGGTCTCTAAAGTGTACATCCATTTTTCAAACCTTTTCAACACGCTAGACTCCCTGTTAATGGGGTGGTCAGGGGAACATTCTTCCAACAATTCCTTTTTGGTGGTTGCTACTACCCCCGTGGCAGCTACTGCTTCAATGCTTCCTGTCCTTACATGCTGCCAAGATCCTATCTGGTTTCTTTGGTATTGGTTCCACCACATCAGGGTCCTTCCACACCTGCTGAGATACAATTTCAATCAGGGGATCAGTGGGAGGTACTACCCAGGATGAAGATGAGCCAGAAACAAAGGCTTCCAAGAGCACAGTTTGATCTGGTGAAGGGTTACCTGTGGACCACTCACCTCATTATTTAATCAATTCGAGGATCTCACCAAAGGTGACATTTTCTGAGAGGGATCTTGGGGAGCCTTCACCTTTATATAAATCTGTGTCTTCAGCAAAAGACTCTGGGGATGAAGCTATGTGCTTCTGTTTGCCCATCTGTTTCCTGTGAACCTGTACTGGCAGCTGATCAGACAGGTCAGAATCAGACTGGGAACTCACAAAGTGAATAGTCTTGGAAGCCTGTGGTACCGACTGACTATGCTGGACAGAACAAAGAAAAGAAGAAGCAGAATCCTCTTGAGGTTTGGGTGGAGCAGAGCTGAGTGATAACACCTTTTCTTTCGGCACAGCAAAACTCTCTTGAAAGCTTCGAAGGCCAAAGCTTTACTTGGCCTCAATGAAGATCTCCTCCTGTCTGAAGAAAAAGACTCACTAGCACCGACTGGTTTTGGACCTGAGGCCAATCTAAGATTCGAGCTGTCAAAGGTTGTGGCCTTGAGAGGGAGAGCTGGCTCTGAAAATTTCAGAGTCAATTCATCCCCTCAAGTCCTAGCGCCGATGCTTATCCTCTGAGACTCTTCCTGATGTGAACGCATCAGGGTCAACAGAGATAGGGATACAGTCAAGAGTCAAAGTAGCATGAACTGTCAGCTCCAGCAAAGGCTCACTGGGGCAGGTCAGATACAGGACAGCTAGGTCTGATGGATGGATTTATACCAGAGAGAGAGAGAGAGAAGAGAAGGGGCTGTTGGACCAGTAGTTGGCGTGTTCAGCGGTGACAGCACTGAGAGACCTTCAAGCTGAACTTGCATTCTCAAGAACTTTCTCATCACTCTATCGACATCTTACTCAGTAAGGCTTCTGGATGACCAAACAGAAGAATTCACCAAAGGTGGTCTTGAATATCTTGTGTTCTGTAATATTGGGGAGTGTATTCTTTGTCAGGGAGAATTGAGCCAAGGAGAGGAGGGTCGGGTTTGAGGAACTGATGAATCCAACCTGCTGGGAGATTTGAGATCATGACCAACTGAAGTAGATGGGTCCACAGACTGCTTCTAAAACTTTTCTAACTTTTCTTTTTCTTTCTCCTCTTTTTTTAGTCTTTCCCTCTCACTTGTCTCTTTTTGATTGTATTTGCTCTTGCTTTTGGCTTTGTCCTGTTTCTTGGCTAAGGAGGCAGCAGCAGTGGATGAACAGGTGGCAATTGAAAGAGAAGAGACTCTGTCGGTGGAAGAAGGCCTTTGACAATAAGCTTTTCCTTATGAGTTTGGAGAGCCCTAGTGCTAAAAGAGGCACATGCTTCACAGTCTGTCTCTAGAGGGACAGCGCCCAAGAAGGAGACACAAAGAATGCAGATCCTGTAGGGTGATTTTGTACCCGCATTCAGCACACTTTTTAAATCCCTGGCTGTCAAACATTCTCGAAACATAGAGGTATAGCCAGCACTACATAAAACTATGTAAGTATGTAAGTTAAAACACGCCAACAATTTTAAACAATCTAAAGCCATCTATCGAAAAACCTATGAAAATAACTATGTCTATAGAAAAACTATCCGAGTATAAACAATGTAATTTTTTTTTAAACTATAGTCATAAAGTAAACTGGAGAGACAAGTCTCTCAGTAAGACAGGAGAAGCCATAAAGGATACACTTTTGACAAAGCACCTTCATAGGTTCACAGGTGTGTACTAGGCTAATGGCCTGGAGCCTTTACAAGCCTAGCCCATAGAACACACATGATGCTTCAAACAGTAAACTAGATCTGGGGGAATAAGGTGGAGTGGGGGGAATTATGGGTAGTGGAGAGGCATGAAGCTTCAGAGCTGGTCCCGAGGTCAGATCCAACAATCCATGTGTTGGATGAAAACAGGGAATATCAGATCTTTGCATTTAAGTGCTTCATCGATAAATGCAGTGCCTGCTGCCCTTGAGGAATATATTCCTTGTGCTGCATTAAAAATAGTGTGCCAATAGCATTTCCCAAACATTTTTTAAACTAGATTAGCTATGCAATAAGAAATGTCTGGCAAACAATGACAACAGGTTCATGGTTACTACGCATGCTGTCTTGGAGATCATTAAAAAGCCTAACACAAACTCCAAGTAGCTCAAAAGCATTGCCTGGTTAAATTACTTGCTCAATGTCACATGAAAAGTAAATGGAGGTCTAAAGGTTCAAATCCTGCACCTTTGCCACAAGAAGCAGCTCACTAACAAGCCAGAGCTTTAATACTCTGTGCTAAATATTCAACAATGGCTACATAAGGGATGTTGAAGAAAAGGCAGTTCTGATCTTTACTAAATAATGCAGACTACATGACTTGATAAATGTAAAACCTTCTGCATTTGCTGGAGGCTCTAAAGAAGGTACTGAAAAAATATATTAGTAAAATGTAACATGTTTAAACTACATTACACAATCCAAGTGTACTGATGAATTAATTAATTCCTTAGTTCAGTGAATATAGCAAAACAATTAGAGGTAATATAAATGCTGTAGCTGTAGCTTTTGTGCAACAATCCACAAGTCATACACAAATCAGAAATGTTTCAGCATGTAGTACATTTTGTGTGTTTGTGTGTGTGTGTGTGTGTGTGTGTGTGGGGGGGGGTTACATGCTTGAAGGACACCTATATCTCATTTTTGATATGCTTAGGTCTTCTCTGGCATACTACTTTAAATCACTTAAGTTACTAGGACGTTTTGCATCAACATGTATAGGTCTAACAGTTGGATTAAGGTTCTTACTTTCTTGTACCTAAGGTACAGGGTGTGACTCTGACAAGCCTCCATAAGTAAGAGGGACACTTTCCACAGACACACACATATCTCTCTACCAAATTAAAGCAAACTGCAATACCTGTGAATGAAAGGAGACTCCAAAAACTCCAACACCTGCCTTTACATTGAACTCCAGACACCTGCAGTTAGTTTTGCTTCTCGTTCTACTTTGAAATCTCTCTCCCACACCTACTCCTGTTTCATTGTCTGAAAGCAGGAAACAGCATGACATGGACATGGGCAAAGCAAGAAACTGCTTAAAGTGAACGGTCACACATTTTTTAATTCTTAAAGTTCAAAAAAGTAAGAAAATGTATGTGTGTATATATAAATATATATATATATATATATATATATATATATATATATATATATATATAGGTTGGTTTACTATTGTTTGTTTGAACGGCAAAATATTTGCCGTCTGGAACAACAAAAAGTAAACCAGAACACAAACATTCCGACCAGCCACAATGTCGACCCAAATGATCGACGCATTTGAGTCGACATTGTTACTGAAACCATTACGTGATAGCCATATAGGAGCTGATGTAAATCAGACTCTTATATGACATATCACGTTTTTGCAGGGGTGCAAATCACCCTGCACCCCCCCCCTGTGGGGGGCTGCCCCCCTGCTACTAATATATTCTAACTTCGAGATCGCACTACAGTGGAGATATGGATGAATATCCAATCCCCACTGTACTGCGATCTCCATGCAGATAATCAAATGCACTACTGCATTCGCATAAGTGTGTTCGACTATCCCATCCATTTACGTTTTGTGCACGACATTCTGATTTTCGGCAGCAGTGCTACCAACAAACTGTCATTCGCACAAACCATAGTAAACTATATATATATATATATATATATATATATATATATATATATATATATATATATTTGTTTTTTTTTTTACATTTAATGTTGTGGCCGGGGCCCCACTGCCAGACTGGCACCCTAGGCAACTGCCTAGGTCACCTAGTGCTGAATCGGCCCTGGTTTTGTGTATTGCCACTATTAAGTGAATGTCAACTTCTATGCACATAGACTACATTTCATGAAGGAGAAACCTTACCTAAAAACAAATGATGTCATTATGGCCACCTCCCATCAAAACCAGTAAAATTCAAGAACTAACGTAAACTGAACGTGGAAGTGCACACCATGATGGGCCATCTCCCATCAAGCCATTCTATGGCAGAATAAATAAAAAAAAAACTTAACAGGGTTTCAGAAGCACTTGTAATGTAAAGAACATCAAAATACGACTACAAAAAGTTCTTTCCCCTCATTTTTAGTAATTTAAGACTGGTTTAAAGTATGACTGTATCAGTGTGATTGATAATAGCCTTTAAAAAGATGAATGTTAAATAAAAATTAGAGCATTACCTTGGTCCTCAAAAAGAGTGGCCAGTCTTCAGAATTCATTGCCAGACTATGTTAAGGCAAGTGCCTGTCAGTGTAGAACACTGATGAAGTACAGTAGAACTAAATGTTATGGAATGCTGTAGGCAGGCACATCTACCTTTTCTTAAGACAGAATGTAAACTGAGGTAACAAAAGAGCTGTGTCTGCATTATATGGTGAGGATGGGAACACGTCAAATCTGCAAAGTTAGTTTCCCCCAAGAGTAAAATGCTTGAATGATGTTCAGCAAAACTAACTTTCACCAAGAGTGGAGTTTGCTTTTTTTCTCCACTGTTGTGTGTTCACAGAACTAATACATATAAGTTATTGGGTAGAGGGTGCAGGGGTACTTGACCCACTGCAAAAAATGTTTTCTTTCATTTGCTGAAGGCAGTTTTGGCAACATGTTTTTAAACCTTTTACCATCGCTGAACCTACCTTTGGCGAGTTGACATGATTCTGGGGAGGGTACACTACTCTGGTCTTATTTGCTGTACACTGCTATCAACACAACCAGTCAGATCAGTTAATGAAAGATACTACTATATCACCAAGGATAGCTACTGAATATAACTCTCAAGTGTCCAAATTTTGGATGGGCGCCCTAACTTTGTTCTCAAACTTGTGCTCCATCCCTCCTAAAACTGGAAATTATTTAAAGAAGTTACAAGCTGACTATACCAGCATTTAAAAAGTGCCCCTAATTTGCAGCCTTTATCTCCAGCAGTATGTGATTAAATCCATGACAGAACTAGACTGTCTAGTACAGAAAACCATATACAATGATTTCATACTTCATGTATCCCAGCGATAATTATGTGTAAAGACATCACAGTCTTTTCCCATGAAAGTATCACAACTTGCTTCTCTGAAAGTAACTGTGATGCATGGACACTGAATTAAAACTCCAGCAGGGGAAGTAGCTAAAAATACAGTAACACACCACAAAGACTTTGTTTTATTATATACTAACCCACTAACAAATGACTGAGAAGAGAATGCAACAACCTGTAAGATGAACAGTGCTGAATTTTTATTTTTTTTGTCGAAGTTATTGAAGTGTGAAAAACTTTTAATCCCTACACACCAAGTACTTACCCATCTGCACATATTTGTGCAAGTTCCATTTAGAATACAAAAGTCCAAGACTGTCATGTTTATTAAAATGTTCTAAAATTATTTTCCTAAATATAAATAACTTACACCTATGTAAATATGATTCATTTATACAATACCAACATATTTAAATGATTTACACTTACCATATATGATGGATCCTGGACATTTACGACTTGAATTATAACACCTGTTTCATCCATAGCCTTCAGCATGTTTGTAACCTCAGTCACACCCAGCCATTTGCAGTCAGTTTGCTCAACAGAAACAATATAGTCTCCTTCCCTCAGTCCAGCATTCTGCAAAGTAATTTAATGTATATAGTATAACAACATATATTAAAATAAGGTACATTATGTTTTGTAAGTTTCATAATATACAATAACACCAGATTGATAATGAGTGAAAGTTTCAAATAAGCTATGATTTTTCTGCTGTGTGATCCTGTATATCAACCACTGTACATCATTCCAGGTAGAAAAAAAGTAGTACCTTATAACCAGTTAACCATTAAAGATCACCATCCTAAAAGAAGGTCTGCCCTAAACAAATAGTTGGTGTCAAAACCATGGAATAAAACTAAATGGCTATAATAGCATCCTTCGGTAGGCATGACTCCGGCTGTAACTTTGTTTGTGTCTTTCGGCTTTTCCCGGTTAGGGGTCGCCACAGCGGAACTCCGGTCCACTAATGATTGGCAGTAGATTTTTACATACAGAGTTGCCAGCCCTGACGCATAGCCTTCAACAAAAGTACGCCCATTCACGCATGTCTCCACACAGAAGACGCTCTAGCTGAGAATCGAAACGGCACAACGTCTTGCTGTGAGGCGACAAAACTACCGCAGCACCACCACCGTGGACTCCAGCTGTAACTATCACACTAAAAACACATTCATGAAAACTGATCAGTCAGTTAGGAATAGTACAGTTTTGTACCTACCATAAATGTAGATGTTCGAGTGTTGACACTGCTGCAGTCATTACACTTGGGTTATCTTGCCATCAGGCGGTCCTGCAGTTGGCCATAGTTCCAAAGTCTTGGTCCGGCATCGGTTGCTTTCGCCTCCTCCCTGACGTCAGTGTGACAGGGGTATATAAGATGCAGCTGATGCCATTTTCTTAAGTTTTTCTTGCCTCAGATGTCAGGTGCCCCCAAACAGGTAGGCAATTCAAATTGCTAGTAAACAATACAAAAGAAAAGCAAACAACCATTTTTAGGTTCCTCCCCATAGGTAAAAAGGGTAGATGTCCTAGGTAAGTACCAGAAAGTAAGAGGGGAAGGAGGGAGGGTAAAAGGACTGCAGCAGTGTCAACAGTCGAACATCTACATTTATGGTAGGTACAAAACTGTACTATGTTCATCGTGTTACACTGCTGCAGTCATTACACTTGGGTGGAATCCCAAAGCTGAGGTAGGGAGGCTGGATCTATAAGGCATTAGGGGTGGCTATAAGGCCCTGCAGTACAGCAGTGGCGAAGCCAGCTCTGGATTTGGAGTATAAAGGCAAATGGTAATGTTTGGTGAAGGTATGCACAGAACTCCATGTTGCTGCTTCCAAAATATCCTTGGTAGGTACTCCTCTGAGGTAGGCAGTTGAAGTGGCTGTTGCCCTGGTGGAGTGAGATCTAATGCTGCTAGGCACAGGTTTCCCATGGTGGGTATAGCAGAAACGTATACAGTGTCCTATCCATTTTGAAATAGTCTGCTTTTCAATGGCTTTTCCCTGTGCTCCTGCAGCGTATGCTACCAATAATTGCTCAGATTTTCTGAAAGCTTTGGTTTTGTCCAAGTAGAAGCGTAACTGTGTGTGAATGTTCAAAGAATGTAGCAATTTCTCCCCTTTGTTCTGTGGTTTTGGATAAAAAGTTGGCAAGCGAATAGTTTGGTTCAGAGCCACACTTGATACCACCTTTGGCATAAACGTAGGGTTAGTTCTTAAAGACACCCTGTCCTGGTGGAAGATGAGGAAAGGTTCCACTGCCATTAGTGCCTGTAATTCTGAAACTCTTCGTGCTGATGTAATTGCCAGTAGCAGAGCAGTTTTCCAAGAGATGTATTTTGTTTCTGCTGTGTTAGCTGGCTCAAAAGGAGGTAGAGTTAATTTTTCCAAAACAAAGTTGGTCCCAAGTTGGTGTAGGTGCTCTACGGGGCGGTCTTATGTTTTTAGCCCCTCTGAGGTATTGTTTGAGCAAAGGATTAGAAGAAACTGGTGGATCCGTGTTGTAATGAGCAGAGATAGCTGAGGCGTGGATCTTGATGGATGAAAAAGAGAGGCCCTTGTCCAGCATCTCAGTTAAGTACTGCAGTATCTGAGGAATGTTTGGGACAAGAGGGTCAAGGCTGTGCGCTTGGTTCCAGGCACAGAATCTCATCCATTTATCCGAGTATGCTTTCCTGGTGCTAGGCCTTCTGGCCTCCAGAATGACATCCATAACAGCTTTGGAGAGAGGCATTGCTTGCCTGACTAGGGAATTTTCCATTCTGCTAGGTTTAAGGTCTTTAGCTGGCTATGAAGTATCTGATTGTTGTGCTGTGTCAGCAACTCTGGGATTTGAGGCAAAATCCAGGGTGGTTCTTGTGCTAAGTTCTTTAAGATTGGGTATCAGTGCTGGAGTGGCCAGTCTGGTGCAATCAATATCATTTTTGGCTCTTCCTGCCTGGCTTTTATGAGTACCTTTGTGAGGAGAGGTAAAGGAGGAAAAGCGTATACTTGTAGCTTTTTTCAGCTGAATGAGAGGGCATCCACTTTCCATGCTTGTGGATGGTAGCTCCTTGTGCAGAATTTCTGTAATTGGCAGTTCTATGGGGAAGCAAAGAGATCTATGTCCGGGCTCCCCCATTTTTGTGGTATCATTCTGAATATTTGTGGATTCAGTTTCCATTCGTGTGGGTCCTTAATGTTTCTGCTTAGGTCGTCTGCCAGTGTGTTTTTCTCTCCTGGCAGGAATTGTGCTTGCAGATGAACTTGGTAGTTTAGAGATGTGCTCCACAAGGTCATGGCTTGTCTGCAGAGGGTGTAGGAGTGTGTGCCCCCTTGCTTGTTTATGTACCACATAACTGTCTGTCTTTAGTAGTAATTGTCTTGGATGCAGTAGGTCCTTGAAAGCTATAATAGCATTTTGTACAGCTAGCATCTCTTTTTGATTGATGTGGAGATGTCTTTGCTCTGTGGGCCACTCACCCTGGATACATTTTCCTGCCATGTGTACTCCCCAGGCGTAATCCGATGCATCTGTTGTCAGTGTTTTCCTGGCTGTGGGTTGAGTGAAAGGCTGTTCCTTGAGGTGACAAGCTTGTGCCCACCATGGAAACTCCTGTTATAGGCAAGGAATTAGTGGTATAACTGTTTCCAACCTTTGACATTGTTGAGACCATACGCTCTTTAGGTACCATTGTAGTTTCCTCATATGCAGTCTGGCATATGAAATTAGTAGTATGCAAGATGCCATATAGCCCAAGGCCTGCAGAATTTTTCTTGCAGGGAGTTGGGTCTTTGCTGCCATTAATTGAAAATATTGAGCCAGTTGTCCTTGCTTGTCTGGCGTGAGATAAGCCATCTGGGCCGTGGTGTTCAAGCTGGCACCCAGGAATATTATCTGTTGTGAGGGCACTAGTTTTGATTTCTTTTCGTTTACTGTGTACCCCAGGCAACTTAATAACTTTTTTATGTACGCCAGATGCTTTAGTAGAATGTCCGTGCTCTCTGCTTGAATCAGGCAGTCGTCCAGGTATGGATAAATTTGAATTCCTTTTTGCCTGCAAAATGCAATTACTGTTGCCAGGCACTTTGTGAAGACCCTGGGCGCAGTAGATAAGCCAAAGGGCAGTGCAGAGAATTGATAGTGCATTAAACCAGCTAGAAATCTGAGGTATCTTCTGCAGTTTTGTCTGATAGGGACATGCAGGTATGCCTCTTTGAGGTCCAATGTCACGAGCCAAGCTTTCTTGCCCAGCATGGGAAGAAGCTGCTGTAGTGTCAACATCTTGAAATTCGGAACATCCAGGTAAGTGTTTAGTGTAGAAAGGTCCAGAATGGGTCTCCAGGCTTTGTCCTTTCTGGGAACCAGAAAGAGTCTTGAGTAAAATCCTTGTCCTTGTTCCTGTGGTGGTACCTTTTGAATAGTTCTCATGTCCATGAGTGCTGTAATTTGTCTTTGAGCCTCTGCCCATTGATTTGGTGGCAGATTTGGCATTCCTTTTAGCCTTGGCAGGGTGTGAAAATGGAACCTGTAACCTTGAGATACAATGTTGAGAACCCATTTGTCTTTGGTGATGCAATGCCAGTTGTGATAGAAAAGTGCCAGTTTTCCTCCTAAGGGGGCTGCCAAAAAATTACTGTTTGGCAGCTGTAGTGGAAAGCCATTGAGTCTGTTTTTATAAGGTTGAGGCCTGTCTTCTCCTTCTTTCTGGCCTGGTGTGCCCCACTGTCGAGGCCTGTAAGGCCCTTGTGTCTGACCTCTACCTCTTGGATGTCTGTATCTGCCCCTTTGAGGTCTGTCTGTGACTGGAAAGGACCAATTCTTTGTTGGCCAATTTCTGCTAAAACGAGGAGGCTGAACCTGTAAGAAATCTTTCACCGTTTGCATAATTTTTGCCTTATCTTCCATCTTCTTTAATACCTCCTCTGCCTTAACTCCAAACAGCACATCCCGCTACAAAGGTGCATCCAATAATTTTACCTTAACATGATCTGGTAACGTATGTTCTTTTAACCAAGCATGCCTTCTAATGACAGAGCCTGTAACTGCTGCTCTACAGGAGGTCTCTAAGGAGTCAAACCCACATTGCAAAGTATGTTTTCCAACTTGTTCAGCAGCATGCAATAAATCCTGCATTTCTTTTAAGTTAGGAGGATCTGAATCTGGAAGCATCTTTTGTTTCAACTGAGACATCAAAAATTGCTGATATTTTAGCATGTGAAACTGGCAATTCAAGGCTCTCACTGCTAAAGTTGCAGACGTATATACCTTCTTTCCCCATCTGTCTAAAGCTCTGGAATCTCTGACAGAGGGAACTGTTTTTTTTTGCTGATGAGGCCTTAATCCCTTTGGGTTCCTGAGAAATAGTTTTCAGGGTCAGCAACAGGGCTTTTGTACAGAAATTTGTGAGAGTCAGGGACTCTGTAATATCTATCAGGTTTAACTGGGGCTGGGGGTAAGGAGTCAGGATTCAAACTGGATTCAGTGTACACATCATCCACAATGTCTAGAACTGGCGGGATAGCAAGGGGTCTGTGTTGAGGCAATAAAAGGAAGTCTCTGAGCCTTTTCTTGGATTCTGAGTAATCCTGACCTTCCCCAATGGAAATGTTCCCTCATGGTATGTAAGGTCTCCCCAAAGGAGTAATCCTCAGGTGGAGAGGCTGACGGAATTGATTCCTCAGCATCAAAATCCTCATAAGGGGGTAAAGAATATCCTAGGTTCGAGGAAGAGTCAGAGGAAATGGACACCTGGTCAGAAGATTCATAGTCTGCATCCTGTCTGGGCCTTTTATCAGGAGGGGGATGGGACTTCCTGATCAGGGTGATTAGGTCCTCGGCCATTTTTAGCATTTGTTTCTTAGGCATGGAAGCCTGTCCTGGAGAGAGTTGTGCATGTTTCTTTGCTTTTAAGGGGGGCTTAGACTTAACAGAGGGTTTAATGGTTAACTGGGTAGGTCTGAAAACACCCTCTATAACTGTGGATTGCTTAGCTACTTCGATTCTCTCTGTAGGTTTAGGATCGGTAAGCTGAAGGCCTAGTGCTTCCGAAGGCCCAGCCAGCTCCACGTGGGAGTCGGATGCGGTCTGTGGTTCTGTGGAAGCGGTCGTCAGGGGCTGCGTAGGTGCCTCGCTGAAAACCGGAGAACCGGCGACCGGCCTAGAAGAGGCCTTGTCGTCAGTTTTGGGCCTCGGATGCCTGTCCTTGTGCTTTTTATGCATTGCGGTCGTCAGAATTTCCGACGGCATGGTGTAATTGAATTTTCTACCAAAATAATGTTGGGCAAAATCAAACCGACGTTTAATAGTGCGCTTGTTAAACCTAGCACAAAACCGACAACCAGCGACGTCGTGGTCAGGGCCTAGGCATGGAATACAATAGGAGTGGAAATCCTTATGAGGTATTTGCTTCCCACAAGAAATACAGTTATTAACTTTTACTGACATCGGTCTGAGGCAAGAAAAAGTTTCCCCAATGGGGTACTTAGCTTTTTTAGAAGACTTCGGTTCTGGATTCGGAATGAAAATCTCAGGAGTTGGCCGACCAGCACTTGCGAACTGCTTCTGCTTCGGGCACCACATGGCAAGAAAGACTGAAGAAAATGGCATCGGCTGCATCTTATATACCCCTGTCGCACTGACGTCAGGGAGGAGGTGACAGCAACCGACGCCGGACCAAGACTTTGGAACTCTGGCCGACTGCAGGACCGCCTGACGGCAGAATAACCCAAGTGTAATGACAGCAGCAGTGTAACATGATGAACATCTGGGAATCTACTCTGACAGTGAACTGTCTTTTGATTACCAATGTGCTTGGTTCTGATTTCAATACTGAGGTTATGTGGTAAGCCACAACACAGACGGAAGACACAGACAACACACCAAGCTGCAGCCAAAAGCAGTTTAATTAAAAAAGACACAACCTTTAGGGGTATTTGTGGATGAAAAATGTAAACCCTTTTATGCTTTGTACGACCACATATTAATTGATTCCTGGGATTTCTTACAGAAAATTAATAGTACAGGATTTGATGAATACTGTTTTGTGACTATTGATGTTGGAGATTTATTTTCAGTCACCCCCCCCCAATGGTTGGGTTTGAGATGGTCTGAAGAAATGCTTACTGAGATGGGGTCTTTGACAGCTATGGACTTGAGGTTAGTTATTGAGAACATGGAAATTATACTTAAGAATAATTTTTTGTATTTCCAGGGAGAATGTTGCAAGCAACTTGAAGGAGCTGCTACGGGGGCCTCATGTGCCCCCATGTATGCCAATATTATTATGTTATATTGGGAGAAGCATTATGTATTCACTTCTAATTACTGGTAATACATTAAGGGATATTTTCATTCCTTGGATGATATATTAATGCTACGGAAAGGGCCTGTTGATAGTATATCTCCATTTATTAACTATATTGAATCCACAACAGAATTTTTTTAATTTACCTATCATGTAGGGGAGGCGGAGATTCATTATTTGGATGTCAAGCTATATAAGAATAGTATGAATCAGAGATTATTGTCTAGAATATATAGGAAATAATATTTTTCTAATACATACCTGCACTTTGACAGTAATCACCCACAGTATTTAAAGCAGAATATTATTAAGGGACAGATGGTTCGTGCGGCCCAAATGACATCAAGAAGGGAAGATTTTGTGGAAGAAATTGACTTTATTGGTAAATTATTCGAGGATAGGAAGTATCCGACTGAATTAATACAAACCATTAAAGATGAAATTACTGAAGGGTGGGGTACAAAATATGTTCCATTACTAAATGGTGACCATCAAGTTGGTAGGGGGAGCAAAGAAATTTTAAGCGAAGCTCCCTCAAGCACAAATGAAGGACAGATTGGGCATTATTTTGTCAAGCGATATAATCAAGATACAAGTAGGATAAGGAAAATTGTTCAAAAGTACTGGAATATATTTAAAATTATGCCCAATAGTTTAAATATTTTTCCGTTACCCCTGAAATTCAGTTATAGGAGAGGAGCTAATTTGAAAAATGTGCTTGAGAGAGAAAGTAGACAACAACAGCAGTACTATAGTACTGGGGCTAGAAAAAAGCTAGGGACCTATGCCTGTGGGGGTTGTCGTCAGTGCAAGTTTGTAGCCAATTTGAGTGAGTTATGTATACCTAGTTTAAATAATAATAATAGTATGGTAGCAAAGGGATATTACACATGCCAGACAAAAGGGGTGGCTTATCTAGCAAATTGCCAAAAAAGTTTCTCTTACTACATAGGCAAAACAGAACAAAACTTTAAATACAGAGTATATGAACATATCTGATATTTGTAGGAAAAAAAGATACAAATGCACTCTACAGACATACACTGGAGTGTGATGGAGCTGCATTTAAGCTTTGGGTAACTGAACAGGTCAGACCCTCGGATTGGGGAGGGGACTGGGAAACTCTGCCAGAGTTTCGTGAGTTCATAGGTTCTTAGGTGGGTACTAGGCTGTCTGCCCGAAGGCATTTATAAACCTAGCCAGAATGTGTTGGCTTTCGCCGCCCCCTTAGATTTGTTCCCTGTGCCTCTGTCCAGCAGAGCCACTGAAGTGATCCCAAGGTAAACTTTCTGTTTCCCATCCACTCATCAAGGTTTCTTTTGAAGAGTGTTAGCGAGGAGCTCTGCCTAATGTAGATTGGGATCTTGTTCCAAAGCATGGGAAGTCTCGGGGACAGGAATCTATCCCTCTAGCACGTCCTATTTATTGTTGTGGTGAGGTTTAGATCCCTAGAGCATGTGGCTCGAGGGGATAAGGTTTTCTTTAGGTGCAGCATGTCCATCAATTCTGGGTTGGACATCTTCAATCGAGCTGCATAGGGCATCTGTTTGAGGCCATTGATCCTCTTGGTGAGGTACTACTGTGGTCTTTCCAAGTGTTGCAGGTGTCTTGTAAGGTACATCCCAAATGGGGCATTGTACTCTAAGATGGGTCTGATGAGTGATGAGTAGAGGGGCACAATGACCTCTTTTGATCTGGATGCGAACCCTTTTGTGATTAGGTGGGCCACGTAGAAAGATTTTCTAACCACTTTGGCAATGTGATTATCAAAGGTGAGATTACTATCTACTTGGTCCCCAGATCCCTTTTTACATCTTCCATATTTAGGGGACTACCACCTATGTGGTAGTTTGTGGGTACTTTGTTTTTTCCAAAGGGGATGACTATGCACTTTTTGGCACTTAGCTTGAGACCATGATTTTGACACCAGGTATCCATCTCAGTGAGACCCATTTGGAGGATGTCTGTGTCAGCTGGAGAGTCAATTACAGCCCCTAGTTTGCAGTTGTTTGCGAACTTGGTCAGCCATAGTCCTCCTATGCTTGCCTGTACCTCTGAGAAGTATATGCCGAACAGGAGGGGTCCTAGGACTGAGCCCTGGGAGCACCACTTGTAACCAGTTTAGAGACGGACCTAGCTCCCACAACTCACACCATGTGGGTTCTGTCCATGAGCCAGTTGGCAATCCATCTTGTGAAGTAGGGGTTTATGTTCAGGCTGGTGAGCTTGTCTATAACTCCAAAATGAAAAAAAGCCAGCACCCTGGAGAATCTGATATAATAATTTATTTAAACTGTTTCAAACTAGACCGGTTTCAGCACAAGGCTTTCCTCAGTAGTACAAAGAAAGATAACTGGGTCAGAGTCTTATATAGCTTCAACCAATTAGATTCATGACATCATTTCCTGTTGTTAAAAAAGCAAAAAGAAGTTATAATAAGTTATCACAGATAAAGATTGATATACATCTATTTCAAAAAATGTCAAGTTAATATTTGTGTATATAGCATAACAATGCAAAATCAAATTGTTAATATATATGTATAGCATAAAAAATGCAAATGAAATAAACATGATGATGGAATTACTGAAAAGGAATGGTGTATAAAAATTGTTACATATACAATAAAGTAACATAGATAATTACTAAAAATAGTTGGACTGACTAGTAAATACTACAAAGTCATAATTTATCATTTAGTCCTGGGGAAAAGAGCCCCCCCCCCCGAGTTTTATTATCCACCTCCTTTCTTTTTTATTAAGAATGTCATGCCACCCCACCTTGAAGGTTCGGTTACCAATAATCCGATCAATGATGATAAATGAAAATTTGGCAGTGGAATGTTTTGTTGTGTGTCTGTATAGCGCATTGGTTATTCTCTGGTTCCTGATATCCCCTAAATGTTCCGAAATTCTGATACGAAATGGATGTTTGGCCAATGTAAAAGGCCTGACAGGTGCATGTGGCTAGGTAGACTATCCAGTCTGAACTGCAATTACCAAAGAATTCAATGTTGAATATTTGTCCTGTGTTCTTACTGGTGAAGCTAGTGGTTTTGAAAATGTAGCTGCAAAAGCTACAGTGACCACAAGGGTAAATGCCAATTAGTTTGTCTCCTGTGAGTGTTCTTTGTGTAAGGTTGTCATTCCTTGGGTTTGTTCTTTTGTAATGAGAAAAGTGAGAACACAGTGATTTACCCTTTCTATATGAAAAATAGCATAGGAATAGGAATATGTTAGTGTATAAAAATTGTATTGTATATGTAAAGTACAGTTTTGTACCTACCATAAATGTAGATGTTCGAAGATCCACATTGCTGCAGTCCTTACACTTGGGTAGTCCGCTGTCCTCGGTCGGCCCGAATATCAAAGTATAAGGCTGACGTCGGTCAAGGCGCATTTGACTGACATCAGGACGTCAGGGTACAAATGCGCATGACCGACGTCATATCCTCAGTCTTTTCTTGCCCCAGATGTCAGAAGACCCTAAAAATAAAGGTCAAAACCAAAAGACAGCAAACAAACAACCAACCATCCTAGCACTAAAAATATGTACAATATATACAATATACATCATATTGACAACCCAACCCACACAACCGCCTCTAACTACAGAGGGGAAGGAGGGAGGGTAAATTGGACTGCAGCAATGTGGATCTTCGAACATCTACATTTATGGTAGGTACAAAACTGTACTATGTTCTTCATCTCACATTGCTGCAGTCCTTACACTTGGGTAGAATCCCAAAGCAGAGGTAAGGGAGGATGGCCAAACTATAAGGAAGCAGGAGCTGCCAAAATGCCCTGCAAAACAGCAGTGGCAAAACCAGCCCTGGATTTAGAGTAAAGTGGTAGGTGATAATGCCTAGAGAAAGTATGCACTGAACTCCAAGTAGCTGCCTCCAAAATATCCTTAGTTGCCACCCCTCAAAAAGCTGTCAAGTGGCAGTAGCCCTAGTGGAATGAGGCCTAATCCCAGCTGGAATCTCCTTGCCATGATGGGAATAACAGAAAGCAATGCAAAACCCAATCCACTTAGAAATAGTTTGTTTTGACACAGGCTTGCCCTGAGAACCCAAAGCAAAAGAAACAAATAACTGCTGAGACTGCCTGAACCCTTTAGTTCTGTCCAAATAATATCGCAACTGCCTGTGTACATCTAAAGTGTGCAAAATCTTTTCCCCTTTATTTTGGGGATCTGCATAAAAAGTAGGCAAATGAATAGTTTGGTTTAAAGCCACACTAGAAACCACTTTAGGCATAAAGGAAGGATTAGTACGTAAAGATACCCTATCCTTATGGAAAATTAAGAAAGGCTCAACCGCCATAAGGGCCTGCAACTCAGAAACCCTTCTTGCAGAGGTAATAGCCAACAAAAAGCAGTCTTCCATGATAAAAACTTTAATTCAGTAGTAGCTGCAGGCTCAAAAGGTTGTAGAGTGAGTTTCTCCAACACAAAATTGAGATCCCAAGCAGGAGTAGGAGCTCTTCGTGGGGTCTTATATTCTTTGCCCCTCTAAGAAATTGCTTGAACAAAGGATGAGAAAACAATGGTGGGTCACAATCATAGTGAGCGAAATTGCTGCAGCATGAACCTTAATAGAAGAGAAGGACAAACCTTTGTCCAGTAACTCAGTAAGATATTGAAGAGCCACACTTAAATTAGGCTCAGAAACATCAAAATCCTTTGCTGCACTCCAAAATAAAAATCTCTTCCATTTATCTGCGTACACTTTCCTTGTACTAGGCCTTCTAGCTTCCAAAATAACATTCAAAACTTGCTGTGGAAGTGGAGGCCCACTATGGTTCAAAACAGAATATGCCAGGCTGTTAGGTGCAGAGAGTGAAGCTTGACATTGAGCAAATGACTGTCCTCCTGAGACAACAGGTGTGGAATCGAAGGCAAAGGCCATGGAGGCTTCCGTACCAGGCTTCTCAGTAATGGGTACCAATGCTGTCGAGGCCAATCTGGAGCTATCAAAATCATCCTTGGCTTGTCTTGTCTGGCCTTTAGTAGTACCTTTGGGAGGAGAGGCAGAGGCGGAAAGGCATACACATGAAGATTGCTCCAATTGAAAGAAAGAGCATCCACTTTCCAAGCTGTGGGATGAAACCTTTTTGTGCAAAACTTTGGCAGCTGGTGGTTTAGTGGAGAAGCGAACAGATCTATGTCTGGAGTTCCCCATGACACTGTCAATTTCTGAAACACATGAGGATCCAATTTCCACTCGTGGGGATCCATAATTTGTCTGCTCAACACATCTGCTAAGGAGTTCTGTGCTCCCGGCAGAAACCTTGCCTGAAGATTTAGCTGTAAACTGAGAGCAGTCTCCCACAAAATCATTGCTTGCCTGCATAGAGGATAAGAATGTGTTCCGCCTTGCTTGTTGATGTACCACATGACAGTTGTGTTGTCTGTTAGAATCAACACCTGCCCTGGAAGAAGTAAATCCTTGAAAGCTATTAATACAAACTGGACTGCTAACATCTCTTTCAAGTTGATATGTAGATGTTGTAGTCTGGCAGGCCACTTGTCTTGTATCCACTTTCCATTCAGATGAGCTCCCAAGCTTTGTCTGAGGCATCTGTCGTTAGAATCTGACTCGCCTCTGGCCGGGTCACAGAGAGTCCCTTGTTTAGGTGACATTCCTGAGCCCACCACAACAACTCCTTTTGAATGCAAGGTATTATTTGAATGACAGTGTCCAAATCCTGGCAGTGCTGTGTCCATACATTTTTGAGATACCATTGTAGCTTCCTCATATGCAGTTTGGCATTGGGAAGCACCAGAATACAAGATGCCATGAACCCCAAGGCTTGAAGGACTGTCCTTGCAGTCAGCCTGGACTGATGAGACAACTGATGAAAGTAAAGGGAAAGATTCTTTTGTTTGTCCGGGGTCAAAAAGGCCATCTGGGATGCTGTATTCAGTCTCACACCCAGAAAGCACATGTCCTGAGAGGGTACTAGACTGGACTTTATTTCGTTCACAGAATACCCCAGGCATCTTAGCACTGCTATCACATAATCCAAATGATGAAGAAGCTCGTCCCTTCCTTGAGCCAGAATCAGGCAATCGTCCAAATAAGGATAGATCTGTATTCCTTTTAACCTGAGGAAAGCTATCACTGGAGCCAGAACTTTCGTGAACACTCTAGGCACAGTAGATAAGCCAAAGGGCAATGCAGAGAACTGATAATGAGAAGTCCCAGCTCGAAAACGCAGATACTTCCTGCAACTCAGTCTGATAGGAACATGAAGATAAGCCTCCTTGAGATCCAAAGTTACCATCCAATGATCTTTGCCCAGCAGAGGTAAAAGCTGCTGTAACGTCAACATTTTGAACTTGGGAATGTCCAGATAAGTGTTGAGGATAGATAAGTCCAAAATTGGTCTCCACGTGTTCCCTTTCTTTGGTACTAGGAACAGGCGAGAATAAAATTCTAGGCCCACTTCTGGCATAGGGACCGGCTGTATGGCCCCTATTTGGAGTAACAGAGAAATTTGCTTGTGAGCCTCTATTCTTTGTTGAGGAGGAACGTCTGGCATGCCTTTGAAAGGAGGCAAGGTATGGAAATAAAACCTGTAACCGTGGTGTATGATATCCAATACCCATCTGTCTTGGGTAATTAAACTCCAATTTTCTTTGAAAAGTGCCAACCTTCCTCCCAAAGGTGCTGCCAGACGAGAAGGCTCTGGCAGCTGAAAAGGTAGGTCATTGGGTCTGTTTACGAAAGGACTGACCCCTGCCCTCACCAAGACTGTGCAGGAGAACTCCCTGTTCTAGGCCTGAAAGAGCCCTGAGCTCTGCCCCTACCACATCTAGATCTACCCCTAGACTGGGAATCATAAGAAGGATACGTCCACCCCTTAGTAGGCCAATTTCTACTAAACTTTGGAGGCTGAACCTGCAAAAAATCTTTAACAGTCTGCATAGACTTAGCCTTGTCTTCCATTTTCTTTAAAACTGCCTCAACAGGAGAACCAAACAACACATCAGATTGTAAAGGAGCATCTAAAATCCTTGTTTTAACATGGTCAGATAAATTCTGATCCCTCAGCCAGGCATGCCTGCGAAGAACTGACCCAGTGGCAGCCACCCTAGACGAGGCCCGCACAGCATCAAAACCACATTGCAAAGAATGCTTACCCACCTGTTCAGAAACATGTACTAAATCTTGTAACTCTTTACAATCAATACCTTCCGCCAGAGCATCAACCTTAGACTTCAATTGTGAAAGGAGATAGTTTTGGTATTTCAACATGTGAAACTGACAATTCAAAGCCCTCATAGCTAGAGTGGAAGAAGTATAAACTTTCTTTCCCCATCTATCCAAGGCCCTGGCCTCTTTATCTGTAGGAACCGGATTCTTGACAACAGAAGCCTTAACACCTTTAGGCCCCTGACTAACAGTTTCTGGGTCTGCCCTAGGACTCTTAAAAGATACTTATGAGCTTCAGGCACCCTGTAATACCTATCCGGTTTAACAGGAGCAGGAGGCAAAGAATCAGGATTAAGAGAAGCCTCTGTAAAAACATCTTCCACCACATCCAAAACAGGAGGTATAGCCAAAGGCCTATGCTGGGGTAAAAACAAAAATTCCCTAAGCCTTTTCCTGGAATCAGAGAAGTCCTGACCTTCCCACTTAAAATGCTCCCTCATGGAATGAAGAGTTTCTGAAAAAGAAAAATCCTCAGGAGGAGAAGCAGAAGGAGTAGAATCATCCACATCTGAATCAGAATAAGGGGAATACTCCTGCAAGTCTTCAGCCGAAGACACTGAAACATCCGAAGCCTGCTCAAAACTCCCTAGCTCAGGCTCCACCCTAGGTCTCTTATCAGGAGGGGGCAAAGAACCCCTAATCAAAGTAATCAAATCTTCTGCCATTTTAAGCATATGCTTCTTGGGCACAGTCCCTGAAGAACTAGGGGTGACACCAACTGAAGCTAAACCTGGCCTGCCTCTGGGAGAAGCCTTGGAAACAGAAGGAGAGGGCCTAACCACCCTAGGAAGGGAGGGGAGTATAGTAACCTGAGAAGCCCCATCAGCCTGACCTGCCTCCTGAGAGGCCACATCCTGCAATAACAAAGTCTCTCCCTGGGATCCCAAAGAAACCTCCGGTGGAACCACCGGCTCCACCGACACCTCTAAAGAACCGGCGTCCGGTACGGACGGTTCTTCTAGCCTAGGCTTAACTGCTTTGTCCTTGCGCTTCTTCGAAGAAGCGGGCGTCGGAGCATCCGACGGCATTTTATTATTGCACCGCTTCCCGAAGACTAACCTGGAACAATCTAACCTTCTCTTTATAGTGCGCTTATTGAATCTAGCACAAGAGCGACACCCAACAACGTCGTGCTCAGGCCCTAAACAAGGAATACACAAGGTATGATAGTCTCTATGCGGTATCTGTTTCCCACAAGAAATACAATTATTCACTTTTTCTGACATCCGGTAAACCACTGAGGCAAGAAAAAAACAAAATATTCTAACGGGTACTTAGCCAACTTTTACTCGGTCTGAAACTCCGAAATCGAAAAATTTCAGAACGCCAACCGGCACTTGCAATGCTGCTTCTGCATCGGACCATGCGGCAAAAAAGACTGAGGATATGACGTCGGTCATGCGCATTTGTACCCTGACGTCCTGATGTCAGTCAAATGCGCCTTGACCGACGTCAGCCTTATACTTTGATATTCGGGCCGACCGAGGACAGCGGACTACCCAAGTGTAAGGACTGCAGCAATGTGAGATGAAGAACATCAATTTTTATACACCATTCCTTTTCAGTAATTCCATCATCATGTTTATTTCATTTGCATTTTTTATGCTATACATATATATTAACAATTTGATTTTGCATTGTTATGCTATATACACAAATATTAACTTGACATTTTTTGAAATAGTTGTATATCAATCTTTATCTGTGATAACTTATTATAACTTATTTTTGCTTTTTTAACAACAGGAAATGATGTCATGAATCTAATTGGTTGAAGCTATATAAGACTCTGACCCAGTTATCTTTCTTTGTACTACTGAGGAAAGCCTTGTGCTGAAACCGGTCTAGTTTGAAACAGTTTAAATAAACTATTGTATCAGATTCTCCAGGGTGCTGGCTTTTTTTCATTTTGGAGCTACCGTACTTGCTTGCCTGGCACCAGCCTAACTTGCTAGCTATCTCCTCATACTGCACTTTCTGCCTTGCTGGCTGTTGGCGTTTGGAGAATCTCTAATCTGGGTCGCCATCTTCTGTGTCTATGGTCGAGGATTCTTGCTTGACACAGACGTGATTCTATGGCTTATTTCGCGTTTATCATGAAGATATTCATCTATGCTTTTTAGATTTGATGGGGAAAACAATCGTTTTTTGTTTTTTCGTTTTTCATGCTGCCTTGCCATACATGGAGGGATATAATTCACAACTGGTTTTCTATTGAAGAGCGTTTATAACTCGAGAGGATTTATTCTTATCCAGGCCTTTTTGGCTATTGCCTTTTGTGGGTCGTTTGTGGAATATATTTCATCTATATTTCAACTATAGATTTACATTGGGGCCACCATTTTGAGGTTTGTTCCTGTGCATGGTGCTTTCTGCAACTTCATATTGGGCCAGTGAGAATACCCTGGGTTCCATATTTGAAAGCATTCCTATCGGGGAAGCTTACAACTAATACAGGTACTGTGTTATATTTTTTTCTGACCTTTTGTTAAATAACGAAAACGGACCACAATATTGGTGCGCCTACCAGTGTTTTTTACACTATGTGTGTTTTTGAGTGCACGTAATTACATCGCAGTAACATTCTGGCCTGAAAACTTCTCTGGATGAGAACTGTATGCCACATTCTTTCGGAACTTTTTACATACGAGTGCAAACAGGGACATTTTTTTGTTTTTGGGAAGATCACGAAGGATTGCAATACGAGTGTCTTTTTGTGCTATTAAGTGGAAGACATCATTCGATGGTTTGAATAACTCGATTGTTGGCCCAATACAGAGCGTGCTGATTCATTGAACTGACTTTATTACAATCCATCCAACATTTTGTTGGCGTCAGATTCATGAACATTAATAATAACATTTTTATGCAGATTGCAATATTTTGTATGGTTGACATTATTGCATCTTGTATGTTGGGCTCTGTATTTCGAAATTTATATTTTCTTAACACAAATGCATTTTTGATATATGTATAGTGTTATTGAATATACTACTTTTGGGCTAGTCATCAGGATTATTTAGACCAATTATTGTGTTTTCGATAAAGGTTTATATTTCTAATATACCATGATGCCTTTATATTCACACTGGATTGTATCACTATAGTGTTGAATATATTATATTAACAAGTGAGTTATTACATCAATATAGCCAATTTAGGATACTTATGATTGTGGCTCTACTCAACATATTATAACTTCATATCTTTTAACAACTTAGCTATCTTGTCTGTGTCAGACATTCCAACTACCCATATTGATGTTTTATTAATCATATGGCCACCATGAGGGGATGTTTGAATATGATATTATAACAAGTTATAACATATTGGGTCACCACCACTTATTCAGAGTTTGATATTGCATTTCTAGCCTTGCCACACAACAGTTTGGCTTTATATATTTTTACATACTATTGTAATTGATTTATTATATTTTTATTTATGGTGACAGGGCTTGCTAATTACTGCCCCCTTTTTTTGGGACAAACTTCTGATTTTTTACAAACACTTTTTCAAGGTTTTAATATTACTTTTGTACTATTTAACAACATTTATGGGTAAGCATTATTATATGCTGAATACTGAATATCTGACCCTACTGTCATCTCTTTTTTGTCTTTAAAACTTAATTAGTGAATTTCCTGTGTTCATTTACATTAATAACATTCTTGTATATACCAAGGTGGAAATTGTGCTTAACAGTTATGCCAATTGCTTAGCTAGTGGTAGATCTTACAGATACTAAGATTCGTGACACTGTATTAATAGCATAGCCCTTTTCTTTGTTTAATATATTCTTGGGTATGGTTAGAACAGACAATATTATACCTTGGGTTTTCATGGTATTTTTCATATAACCCAAATACAGTTGTTTCAAGCTACATACTGAATCTTATGAACCTGTCTAACACAGTTTTTGACATATTCCTTTTTTCAAAGGTTTGCTCCAAATCTGCACTCTTCTGTGATTCAAATTCTTGACAGTTGTTTGAAATCACTCCCTTCCTAACTTGCTCTCACAATCTTAGTTTTGCTCTTAATTCAGATTTCATTTTTTAAGTTCCAGCAACTTATTGTCATGGATCTTCAAAAATTACTATTAGGTCTATGCTCCGATAAGGATGATTTAAAAATCTTTGGTATTGGCACCGATTCAAGTGATACACAAAACTTGGAAAGATTAGATCCAGTTGACGGTTGCGAAAACTCTTTCTACAAGCTTGGTAAACAAATTAAAGTATTGAGAACCAATATTTGGCATCACAAATTGTTTAAAGCCTATCAAGTGCAAAATATATCCCCCAGAGGATTGAGATGTAAAATTCAACCACTTGTTGCTATTCCAGATGATGCTTTGCTCAAAGAATGGCAAATAGCGCAACAAGAAGCTGCTATGGCCAGGGTTAATATATTATCCTCATTTTATGAGAGAACTGTACAAGCAAACATAGTGGAAGTAGAAAAAACTTGTCATACTCTCAAACAATTTGAGGACAACACAAACTTTCGAGATTGCTTGAGCAAGTTAGCCAAGGAAGTCTCTACCTTGGAAAACACCCTTAAAAGCAAGAAATTGCATAAATTTGCCCGTGATAAGGAAGATTATGAAAAGGGCAGACAATTTGAATCACAGAAGGGTGTCAGGTTTGCTCAAGGCACCAAGAATGTGCCTTTTGTATGTAAAAAAAGACCTCGGTCTATTTTAAAAAAGACAGGTACAGGTTATATCACATCTGGGGAGGAATCCTCTACCACAGACACAGATATACCCATTGTTGGCGATTCTCCAAATGCCAAAAGGGGTAGAATAGTTGAAACCCCTTTAGGGGTAAGAAACACAGAGCAGGTAGGAAACACAGGGGTCACAAGTTTAGAAGAACGTTTCATGTCAGTAGTAAAGTAAATGAACAACATACTAATGTACTTAACATCTCAAAACATGTTTTATCTGATGAAGAACACGCTTTATTGAATAAAGGCCTCGGTTTTATTCCTGGTTTCTTTATTGATGAAAGCTCCTTGGTATCTGACACTTTAGAATTTTGTAGAAAGATTAACCTCAGAATATTTTTCCAACAACAGGATAAAACCAATGACACTCAAAGATCATCTGATTTTAGATTTCATAAATCTTCTTTTACCCCTCCCATGGACAAACATGTTGCTGTTTTTCAACAGGCAGTCATCAAGGATATACATTTTCATTTCAGCTCCACAGATATTATGAGGAATAATCTTTCACAACAGGAACAACTAGCTCTTACACAACTCAAAAACAACACAGACATTGTCATTATTCCTGCAGACAAAGGGGGTGCGGTTGTGGTTATGGACAATGATCACTATCAAAGTGAAGGTTACAGACAGTTATCCAATCATCACCACTACATGAAGATGGACATTGATCCTACACCTTGTTTTCAAACTGAAATAAACCAATTTTTGGAAGCGGCAGTTGAGGCTGGTATAATTTCAGAGAAAATTAAAACACATCTGACAGTCAAAGAGCCTGGAAAACAATACCTATATCTCTTACCAAAAATTCACAAATCCATACAACAGCCGCCCGGCAGACCAATTGTATCTGGCATTGGATCACTTACGGAACCCCTATCGGCCTTTCTCACTGAGAAATTGAAACCATTACTCACACAGATTCGTGCAAGAATACAGGACACCACTGAATTCTTACAGATAGTCACAGAATCACAGCTGGATCCTGATTGGCTTATGTGTACCTTGGATGTATCATCCTTATATACTAGCATTCCTCACTGGGCAGGTCTCATGGCATTGGAATTTTGGCTTAACAAATCAAATCTATATCCGCCAGGAATGAATACGCTTATAGTATGTATGGCTGAACACATCTTGACTAAAAATGTGTTCTATTTCCAACAGGATTGCTATTGGCAACTTCAAGGGACAGCCATGGGTGCATCTTTTGCACCCATCTATGCAGACCTTTTCATGGGCTACATAGAAGAAACCATCATATATAATCCAATGCACAACATATACTTACCAGAAATCGATATATGGAGAAGATACCTGGACGATTGTTGGTTGGTTTGGAAGGGAGGCAATGAATACCTCCAGGAATTTATGGAATATTTGAACGGGAATATCTGGGGTATTGAATTTACGGAGGAACATCACTTGAATGAAATTCATTTTTTGGATGTTCATTTAAAAAGACAATCAGATAATACACTTCAAACATCTGTCTACAGAAAATTCCCACAATTCAATACTCTTTTACATGCGGATAGCTTTCATCCCAAACATATTACCAAAAATATTCCAAAATCTCAGTTTCTGAGGATAAAAAGAATATGTTCCTCACAGGATGACCTTACTAAACATCAAACGGACTTAACAAACAGATTTTTGTACAGAGGGTACTCACCACAAATCATCCATTCAGCCATTCAATCCAGTAATATCGAACCTAGAGATTCTCTTTTAAAATATAATAAAAGAAAAAGGGATAATGGTTCCAATTTATGCAGATTTGTTACGACCTATGGCCGGAACAGCAGGAATTTGATTAATATCATCAATAACCATTGGAACATACTCAATTCGCACCCCCTTTTGGAGGATTATTTAGGGGAACGATGCTATTTTTCATATAGAAAGGGTAAATCACTGTGTTCTCACTTTTCTCATTACAAAAGAGCAAACCCAAGGAATGACAACCTTACACAAAGAACACTCTCAGGAGACAAACTAATTGGCATTTACCCTTGTGGTCACTGTAGCTTTTGCAGCTACATTTTCAAAACCACTAGCTTCACCAGTAAGAACACAGGACAAATATTCAACATTGAATTATTTGGTAATTGCAGTTCAGACTGGATAGTCTACCTAGCCACATGCACCTGTCAGGCCTTTTACATTGGCCAAACATCCAGACAGTTTCGTATCAGAATTTCGGAACATTTAGGGGATATCAGGAACCAGAGAATAACCAATGCGCTATACAGACACACAACAAAACATTCCACTGCCAAATTTTCATTTAACATCATTGATCGGATTATTGGTAACTGAACCTTCAAGGTGGGGTGGCATGACATTCTTAATAAAAAAGAAAGGAGGTGGATAATAAAACTCGGGGGGCTCTTTTCCCCAGGACTAAATGATAAATTATGACTTTGTAGTATTTACTAGTCAGTCCAACTATTTTTTGTAATTATCTATGTTACTTTATTGTATATGTAACAATTTTTATACACCATTCCTTTTCAGTAATTCCATCATGTTTATTTCATTTGCATTTTTTATGCTATACATATATATATTAACAATTTGATTTTGCATTGTTATGCTATATACACAAATATTAACTTGACATTTTTTGAAATAGATGTATATCAATCTTTATCTGTGATAACTTATTATAACATTACTTTTTGCTTTTTTAACAACAGGAAATGATGTCATGAATCTAATTGGTTGAAGCTATATAAGACTCTGACCCAGTTATCTTTCTTTGTACTACTGAGGAAAGCCTTGTGCTGAAACCGGTCTAGTTTGAAACAGTTTAAATAAATTATTATATCAGATTCTCCAGGGTGCTGGCTTTTTTTCATTTTGGAGCTACCGTACTTGCTTGCCTGGCACCAGCCTAACTTGCTAGCTATCTCCTCATACTGAGCTTGTCTATAACACCAGAAAGGGGAATGGTATTGAAGGCCTTAGCGAGGTCTAGGTAGGCTGTGTGTACCATCTTTCCCTTGTCTATAGCCTTGGTAACTGTCTCAAAGAAGTCCACCAGGTTTAGGAGGCATGATCTACCCTTAACAAATCCAAACTGGGTAGGGTCCAGTGTTTGGAGGTTCCCAATGTCTCTGTTAATGAGTTCCATAATGATGCGCTCCACAGCCTTGCAGACCAAGCTAGTCAGGCTTATAGGGCGATAGTGCCCGGGGTCTGCTGAGGTTCCACCTTTGTGGAGCAGAATAACCGTTGCTGTGCACCACTCTATGGGTATGTAGCCTGTGGAGAGGCTGAGTTTGAACAGTGTATTTAGGTGAGGGGTTAGTTCGTCTTTGAGCTCGTGTAGGACGCAGCCTGGGACACCGTCCGGTCCCAATGATGCTGTGTTTTTGGCTTTGGAGAGGGCTGTTTTAACTTGAGTGTCTGTTATTTCAGGGACTCTACATTCTTCTGGTATGGTTATGGGCAATTTTGGGGGTGAGAGGGGGGTGAAGTTTGCGCTGAACCTGTCTGCCAGGATGTTGGTGATATCAGTCAGTTCAGTGTATTTTGTGCCATTCTGCACTAACTCCAAGCAGTTCTGGGCATTGCCACTTAGATTCTTGACATAGCTAAATAATGCCTTGTGGTTATCTTTGGAGTCCTTGGCAATTTATTTTTCAAAGCTTGCCTTGGATGATTTTATGAGGGATCGTAGTTTCTTGCTGATACTGATCAGGGATGTCTTCCCTTCTTGGGATTCTACTCTTTTCTGTAGTGGTTTCCTCCTTCTATTGTATAGCTTGTTTATGGCAGGAGTCCACCAGACTGGTTTCCTTTTCTTGGAGGAGTGAGTTTTGGTTTTGCTTGGGATGGCACGATCCATGCATTCTTGTAGCTGCCCACAGAATGCATTAGCAAAGGATTTTGTAACTTGGACAGTGTTATCCTTCAGCATGGGGGCTTTGAATCTTTCCACCTCGGTCTTAAGTAACGTGAAGTTTGCTTTAGAAAGGTTTTTCATAGTGGCTTTCTTGTCCGGGGGTGGGGGTGGAATATGGATATCCAAAGTGATTTGTTTATGGTCAGATCTAACCAGCGAGGGGTTGACCTCTGGTGTGGAACACTGGTCGCCCATGTTGGTGATGACCAGGTCCAATATGTTGTCACTTCTGGTGGGAGTGTTGACCAGTTGAACCAGGATGTTTGAGTTTATAAATTCTAGGAAAAGTTGGGCAAGGGAGTTAGTACTTGAGTAGTTCTCCCAGTTAATGTTTGGGTAATTGAAATCACCCACTGTTAGGGTGTTTGGTAGGGCCTTTATGTTTCCCAGTGTTTCCAGAAATGCAGAATGGCGGTCCTGGGACATGGTGGGTGATCTGTAGCAAGCTACAATTTGAATTGCAGTTTTGATCATTGTAAGTTGCACATGGATGATCTCTGAAGCATCGTGCTGTGCCACTAACCTGGAAGTGTGGGTATCCTTGATATACGCCACCGCCTTTTGTATTTCGGTTTGGGTTCTGTGGCCGAAATGTATGGTATGAGTTGTAGCCTGGTAGTGCTGGGGTGCTCTCTGGAGCCTTAAACCAGGTTTCTGTTACTGCACATATATCGATTTTCTCCATACTGAGGAGTGCCTCGAGTGCGTGCATTTTGAGGTTTAGATTTCTGGCACTGAGTAGCATTACCCTCATTTTTTTGTTACTTGTGCTATTTACGGTGATGGGTTTGTCTTTTGAGCCTTGCCTAAAAAAGCCACTATGGGGGTGGCAAGAGCCTTGGCAAGTATTCGAAAGCCTAAGGGTGACAGGTGAAAGCTGTCTCTAGTGAAGCAGCGTGGCTTGTCAAGCATGTCATCCCAGGCGGACCAATACTGGATCCCCTTTGAATGACACCAGAAACATAGCCAATTGTTGAAATCGAGAATTTTTTCTTTATACCGTGGTATCATTCTTGGTGAGGGCAGGATGCTACTCCGGGTCAGGGTCATACTGGCCTGGGCTACATGATCAGAGCGCTCTTCCATGTCTCTTTTCATGTAGTCCAGGGAGGTACGGCTCAGGTCATTCACACCAACATGGACAATGACAGAGTCATATTTGTACTTGTTCTGGAGTGACCTGAGTGCTTGTGTTATGTGGCGGATCCTGGCACCTGACAGGCAGCTAACAGTAACCTTCTCCTTATTAAGCCTAGTGAGTGGGACGTCAGTGTGCCTGACTATAGAGTCACCTATTACTAGTATGTTGGGTATGTTATTTTGCCTTAAGGGCTGTGATTGCATGGCACACTGGTTTTGTGAAGTACGTGTTTCATGGTTTGTGTTGGGGGGGTGGAGGTTGCTTGGATGTTTGCTTTGGAGGTCTCTGTTGGTTAACTTGGTTGAGTTAACTTGGCAAATGCAGTTGGATGCAGATGGAGACCTGGTTTGAATGACCATTTATCCATTGTATTGGCCTTAAAAATGAGGACCAAAATATAAGTTAGGAACATGGGTATTTGTCTTTGTAAACAGTATGCTTGTCTTTATAAATAGTATGTTTATTTATGTATATGCACATTTTCTTGTATTTAATGTATTTTTATGCGGAATTTTAAATAAGTATAATATGGAATTATTAAATGTAAGTGAATGGTTCTTTAAGATGTGGTGATGTTTTAATTATATGGCTGATGTAATGTTAATTAAAATGTGAACCAATGGGCACTGTATGACTAATATAAAAGAGGGAGTGATTTTAAGTGAATTATTCTGACGAAGTTTCATGTTATGAGACGAAAGTGCTAAATCTGTGGATGCTGTAATAAATTACTGTGTTTTTACATTTTCTGCATTGTGGAAGTGAATTTCTTGTGATCGTGTGGTGAGGACGGTCCTTTACTGACAGAGAGTCTGCTAGTTGCTGTTCTGATTCCTAGTAAACTTAATTAAAAAATAAACAACTTTAACCAAACAAAGTCAGTTACTTACAAAAATCATTAGCTTAATCACCTTGTAAATTATGCGAGAGACCCTCTTTTAGCTATGTACAGTTGTAGCTGTTTGGCCAATGTAGTCCCTGTATTAAGCAATCAGTTAATCAAATTAAATCAAATTGAGTCCAAGCTGTCAACTTGAATCCTAATGCATCAATCAATTAATTAATAAATTTAGGCACTGGTTATCAAACTTGAGTCCTGATAGCAAGTAAGCAGTTCAGAAAGTAAATCAAGAAGGTCAGTTTTTTTTTTAACAAGCAAGTTCTATCTCCTGACCTATAGGTTCATAGGTAGGTACTAGGCTATTGGCCCTAGGGCCTATATAAGCCTAGCCAAAGGTACCCTGGCTTTCGCCACCCAAGAAAATTATTTTCCTGTGCCACTGTCGAGCAGAGCCACAGAAGTGATCCCCGGGTGAATTTCCTATCTCCCATCCAATCATCAAGATTTTTCTTGAACAGTGCTAATGAGGAGCTTTGTTTGATATAGATAGGTAGTTTGTTCCAGAGTATGGGAAGCCTCTGGGACAGGAATCTATCCCTCCAGCATGTTCTGTTTATTGTGGTGACGAGGTTTAGGTCCCTAGACCGTGTAGCTCGTAGGGATTGGGATTTCTTTACGTGGAGCATGTCTAAAAGCTTTGGGTTTGACATAGCTTTGTGTGTTAGGCAGAGATCGCCTCTGAGTAGGCGATATACAATGGAGTAAAGCTGCAGTTTTTTGAGACGGTCTGCATAGGGCATCTCTTTGAGGCAAGTAATCCTCTTTGTGAGGTATTTCTGTGGCCTTTCCAGTTGTTACATCTTGTGAAGTACATACCAAAAGGGGCATTGTACTCTATAATGGGTCTAATGAGTGACGAGTAGAGGGGAACAATGACCTCTTTTTTCCTGGATGAGAAACCTTTTGTGATGAAGTTTGCCACATAGAAGGATTTCCTGACTACTGTGGCGATGTGATTATCAAAGGAGAGACTACTGTCTACCTGTGTCCCAAGGTCTCTTATCACACTTTCGGTGTTAAGTAAACTACCACCTATGTAGTAGTTCATGGGTACTAAGTTTTTACCAAAAGGAATGACAATGCACTTTTGGCACTGAGCTTGAGGCCATGGCTTTGACACCAGGCATCTGTCTCAGCAAGGCCCTTTTGTAGGATGTCCACACCTTTTGGAGTTTTGATTATGGCTCCTAGTTTGCAGTCATCTGCGAACTTCATTAGCCAAAGACCTTCTGTGTTGGCCTGTACTTCAGAAAAGTAGATACCAAACAGGAGAGGGCACAGGACTGAACCCTGTGGTACTCCACTTGTCACTGGTCTGAAGCTGGATTTGGAGTCTGCTACCTTTACAGTGTGGGTTCTGTCAGTGAACCAGTTCGCAACCCATCTTGTGACATAGGGATTTATACCTAGTTTAGTGAGTTTATCTATAATTCCAGAGTGGGGGATGGTGTCAAAAACCTTGGTGAGATCTAGATAGGCTGTGTGAACCACCTTACCCTCATCTACGGCTTTGGTGACTGTTTCAAAGAAGTCTATCAGGTTTAGGAGACATGATCTGCCTTTTACAAACCCAAACTGGGTGGGGTCCTGAGTTTGGAGATTACCAATGTCATTGTTTATAAGTTTCATGATGATATGCTCCACAGCCTTGCAGACCAGGCTCGTTAGGCTAATGGGGCAGTAGTTTCCAGGGTCTGTGGTGGCTCCCCCTTTGTGGAGTGGGATAACTGTCGCTGTGTGCCACTCAGTGGGCACATAGCCTGAGGTGAGGCTATGATTGAACATGGTACTTAGGTGGGGTGCCAGTTCGTTCTGTAGTTCATGTAGAACACAGCCTGGGATGTCGTCAGGTCCCATGGATGCTGTGTTCTTGGCTTTGGATAGTATGTTTTTTACCTGTGCAGCCGTGATTATAGGAACTTTGCATTCTTCTGGTATAGAGATGGGCCCTTTACGGGATGACAGAGGGGTAAAGTTAGCACTGAACCTATCTGCCAGGATGTTGGCAATATCCGTTGGTTCTGTATATTTAGTGCCATTGTGCTGTAACTCAGAGCAGATCTGAGTGTTGCTATTGAGATTCTTGACATAGCTATAGAATGCTTTGTGGTTGTCTTTAGAGTCAGTGACGATTTTGTTTTCATAACTAGCTTTGGAGGATTTTATGAGGGATCTCATCTTCTTACTGAACCTGACCAGAGAGTTTCCCCAATCATGGGATTTTACTCTTTTTTTGCAACGGTTTCTTTCTTCTGTTGTAGAGTTTGTTTATGGCAGGGGACCACCAGATTGGCTTCCTTTTTTTGGAGGATAGCATCTTGGTTCTGTTAAGGATTGCATGATCCATGCACTCATGTAAGTGCTTATAAAGTGCATTTTTGTAGGATTCAGCAGCCATACCTCTATTGTCTGTCAGCATGGGTGTCGTGAAGTTTGCCACTTCTGTCTTAAGAAGCGTGAAGTTGGCTTTGGAGAAATTTTTTACTGTGGTTTCCCTAATGGGGGGTGGTGGAGGGATGTGGATGCCTAGGGTGATTAGCTTATGGTTGGATCTGACCAACGAGGAATTGACCTCTGGTGTGGAGCACCTGTTGCCCATGTTGGTAATAACCAGGTCTAGGATATTGCTGCCCCCGGTGGAGGTGTGGATAAGTTGATCCATGGCACTGGAATTTATGAATTCCAGAAAACGTTGAGCACAAGAGTTGGTACATGAGTAGTTTTCCCAGTTAATGGTAGGGTAGTTGAAATCGCCCATTATTAGGGTGTTAGGTTGTACCCTAATATTTTCCAGTGTATTAAGAAATGAGGAGTGGGAATCCTGGGGCATGGTGGGGGATCTGTAGCAAGCTACAATTTGGATTGCGGTCTTGCCCAGAGTTAGTTGCACTTGGATAATCTCGGATGCATTATGCTGAGCAACTAGCCTGGAGGTGTGGATATCCTTAATGAATATGGACATGACTCAGCCTTTAGTGTTTCGGTCCAGGTTAGGTGGCCGAAAGGTGTGGTATGAATTATAGCCTGGTAATGCAGGGGTACTATCTGGAGCCTTGAACCAGGTCTCTGTCACTGCACAGATGTCGATGTTCTCCATTTTAAGGAGTGCCTCGAGAGAGTGCATTTTGAGGTTTAGACTTCTAGCATTGAGTAGCAATACCCTCAGATTCTTCTTGCCTGTGCCTGTTAGGATGGTGAATTTGTCATTTGAACCTTGCCTAAAAAAGGCACTATAGGGGTGGCTAGAGCCTTAGCCAGTATCCGGAATCCCAGGGGCGACAGGTGCAGGCCATCTCTGGCAATGCATTGTGGCCTGTCGATCATGTCATCCCAGGCAGACAGATACTGGATCCCCTTAGAATGACACCAGAAGCTCAGCCAATTGTTGAAGTCAATCATTTTGTCCTTGTACTGTAGTATCATTTTGGGTGATGGCAGGATGCTACTCAGGGCTAGGGTCATACCTGCCTGGGCTACAAGATCGGACAGCTCCTCCATGTCCCTTTCCATGTAGTCCAAGGAGGTACATCTCAGGTCATTCACACCAACATGGACAATGACAGAGTCATATTTGTACTTGTTGTGGAGTGACCTGAGTGCATGCGTTATGTGGCGGATCCTGGCACCTGACAGGCAGCTGACAGTAACTTTCTCCTTGTTTAGCCTGGTGAGTGGAGCACCAGTGTGCCTGACTATAGAGTCACCTATGACTAGAGTGTTGGGTACGTTGTTATGCCTTATGGGCTGTGGTTGAGTGGCACACTGAGTTTGTGGGCTATGTGTCATTTGGGTTGTGTTGGGGGTGGAGGTTGCTTGTGTTTCTGCTTTGGAGGTCCCTGTTGCTTGGGCAGGTTTTTACTGAGAGCCTCCATGAATGTAGGTGTGTGTTTTGTGTTTCTATGTGTGTGTTTTGGTGGTGTAGGTTTTGAGGGACTATGTGCTGAGTGTGGTGTGGTGCAAGTGTTTACCTTCTCCTCTTGACTGTCTAGTCCAGTCTTGGGTGAAGAGAGCTTTGCTTCCAGTTTGGCTATATAAGTGCATCTCTCACAGGTTGTAGTGTTGGGTGGTAGGAGGAGAGGGTTGTCTGTGTACATGAGGCAATTACTGCATTGCCCCAAGATGCCCAGATTCATCAGGTAGACAGGAGAAAACACTGGGGGCTGATCTTTAGACATGCCTGGATAGGTGCTTATTTGTTAAGTACTAGAAATTGTTTTCCTCTAGACAGTGAGAAAAGATGAGTGTTGTAGTAATTTGTAACTTATTTAGTGCTTACAGTATGTTCTGAACAAGTGCTGAAACAAAAAACTGGCTAGTTCTAAGAAACAAAATTAAGCTAGAAGGCTTCCCTCCAACACAGAAAGGCTTGGGCCCTAGAAGCCCAATAATTACATGTATTCAATATGCAGATGATTCTACACTCGTATGTTCTGCTAAAACCACATCTGAACTACAAACACTAACACAGAATGTATTTAGCACAGTTGAGGCATGGTTCTTGAAACGCTGCCTCCTTCTGAATGCCAAAAAAACAAACTTCTGCTCTTTAGGCCTAATAGTAAGTCCCCCCCCCCCCCCATAGTATTCTCTATCATATCTAATAATGGCACACATATATCCCTTGACTCTACCACCAAGCTGTTAGGTAATATAATCGACAATAACCTCACTTTTGATAATCAAATTAATAACACTATTAAAACCATAAATAGAAAACTGGGCTCCTTCTATAGAATTAAATCCTTTTTAACTCCAACAGCCAAAACTACACTTGCTCACTCTCATCTTATTACTACTCTTCTTTACGCTTCACCCTTATACACTAACCTAAAGAAAAATAATCTCACTAAACTAGCAAACACATACAATAGCATTGCCAGATTTGCTACTGGGAACCCATTTAGAACTCACCACTGTCAGAATCTACAGCAATTAAACTGACTTGAACTAAAAAACATGCTGACACTTTCCCAACTCACCTTTGTCCATAGGATATTTTACCAACCTAATAACACCCCTATATTGTCTAACCTTATCTCCCCTTACACTAATCTAAATTCATTAGGCTCTTCGAGCAAACTTCTTGTGAGGTTAACTAAGTCTAACAACATCGCTGGTGACTCCCTAGTCTCCAATACCATAGGCAAATATTGGAATCTTCTACCTACTGCTCTAACTTCTACTCCCTCCCCCTTCCTCTTTAAACAAAAGCTTAAAAAACATCTTAAAACACACTGGTTATGCCCATGCATTAATCCTGACTAATCTTGTGATTCCACTAATTATTCTTTTATACTATCTTCTTTCATTACTCTCTACTGCTTCCCCTTGGGAAGCTTATTTCAAAAGCACCTTTGCAAGTAGTAACTGTTACAAATTATTATAAAACTTTGGATGTGTAATTAATTGCTGAATGTGTTTATATCTTCACAGATGTTTTACTATAACAGAACTCTCCTATCTTGTATTCTGAAATAGAAATTGGGTGATGTCCTTCCTAGTATATATGCATGATTAGTTTAATGTAGTTTAGAATCATGTTTTTGCCTGGTATTTTCTACCTCCTTTCCTTGCTTTTGTAAATAATTTCTCTGTGTTTGTTTCTATGTGGAGCTTTTCTCCCTGGGCCTCTGCTGAAAATGGAAATGTATCCAGTTGGACTAGCCCGGTAAACAAATGTAAAATAAAAAATAAAATAAATAAAATAATTTAAGTTTGAGCCAGTACTTTCTGGAAACTTACAGCTGTTGAACTGATACTTCTGTAAATGTGATGATATATTTTTAAGCAAGAAACATCTTTATTAAATTGTCATGTATGACATAGGAGGCAACCATATATTTATATAAATGAAAACAAACCATACTGACATAATTTTAGTTGCAAACATTATATATCACAAACCATATTGACAAATGCAGCTGCAAACACTGTACATCACTTCTAATCTCTCCAGTCACTGTCAGTCAAACATTACACAGCTCATTCAAACACTGCCTTCTTTTAATCCTCGCTCCTCCTTTGCATGTATTATTCCCACATTTCCCATTTTTCCTTAAGTAATTTGCTCCTACCCTTTTCTGAATATCCCGATTCCAGTTGTTTTATCTCTGTTACTATATTCACTACCTCTAGTAAAGTTGGTTTAGACTTTGATTTCCATTTTCTAGTAATTCCATTTTTGGCACCCATCATAATTAGAGTCAGCAAGACCTTACAATGTCTAGGTAATTTTGATTCTATATCACAGCTCAAAAAATCATTTCCTTAGTCATACCAAATTTGCTTACCCAGCATCTCTGACAGAGCAGTCTGCAGGGAATCTTTAAAGTCTGCCAACTCATTACACTCCCAGAAAATATGTTCCCAGTAACTTCTTTCTTCCCATTACACCTCCAACATGTGCTGTCTACCTGAGGAAATATTCTTTGGAGTCTACTTGGTGTATAAAAATATCTATGTAAACACTTCCAAGCAAAGATCCTAAATCTTTTAGTCTTTGCTGCATACCTGGGAGGCATACATATACCTCCCATTGTTTCTTTGTGGACTGCTTATCCAATCTCTCTTCCCAATCCTATCATCCTCTGATTGATTCTTATAATGTTCTACTAATTATTCATTTTTTAACAGCAGCTTCTGTTCTAGATTCTACTAAAAACTCTATCAGTGCTAGTCTTTTGCACATAATCCCCTTATTTCTTTCTCTATGCATATATGCTACTATCAATCCTTGCTAGGGAAGGCAATCTCTATCCTGCAGTCCAAATAAATTCTTGGCCTCTTCCCATTCTAGTACCATTCCCTCTCTAATTATTTGCTCCCAATACCTTGGTTCTTTTACCAGTTTTCTCCAATAAATTCCAGCTCCCTATTGCCTATTGTGTGCATCCCTAAATGCAGTCATCCCTAAAGGCATAATCTCCTTTCTCCGTTCCTGTGCTGGCTTAGTTTTTAGAATACTTTCTGCTACTTTATGAATACAATATTCTGCACGATTACTGTTATATTCCTCACAGATCTGCATCCAAAATCCCAATCTCTCCTTGTTTCTTGAACTTATTTCATCATCATCCCTTTCCACTTTGAATTATAGCTTTCTGTTTGTGCTATGTATAGAAGCCTTAACTGGGTAGCTCTGAAACACCCCTTCAAATCGGGTAAACCCAAAACCACTTTGTTCAAATGGAAGAATCAGCTTATTCCTCTTAACTCTTGCCATCTTCCCCTCACAGATAAAATCATTCAGCTCTTTATTAATTGCTATCCACAACTTCTCTTCTGGTTGCTAACAATATGCCTGACCTGTGTATAAAACTAAAAGGACTAAAAACATTTTAACTGCTTGTGTCTTTTGTTTAGTATCTTCCCACATATCCTTAGCTGCCACACCAGAATCCTTTTTTAATCCATACTTCTAAGTACTTCATTTTATCATGTCTTCATAAATATGGTCATTGCTGAACCAATTTGTGTGTGGGTACATAATTTACGGCTATTGCCTTTGTTTTAGCATCATTAATTTTCTACCCTGAAAAGATCTGAAACTGCCTCAAAATGTTCCACAGCAATAAAATGTCCTTTTCTGTTTTTATCAGGTATAAAATAATATTATCTACAAATACATCCAGCTTTTTTGACTACCATACCAATTATATCCTTGAATTTCTGAACATCTTTCTTTGCCAATGGTTCTAAATATAGTGCAAATGACAAAGGGGAAAGAGGACACCACTGCCTGGCTCCTCTGCTCAAACAGAAATTATCAGAGAGGCAACCATCCACTTTAATTTTTGCCTCCGATCCCTCATACATCCTCCTATTCAACCTTATAATTTTATCAGGGAATGCAACTGCTTCCATTGTCCTGCTCATAAAGTCCCAGCTTATTCAGTCCAAATGTTTTTCTGCATCAAAACCCACCAACAACAGTGGTATCTTCTTACATTCAGCTTCCCTCTGAATCATCAATGTTCTGTTAATGTTGGCAAATGTTTGCCTCCCCTCCACAAAACCACACTGATCCATGTCTAGTAAGTTTGGCATCACCTTCGCCATTCTTATAGCCATTATAGACGTAAACACTTTATAATCATAGTTTAGTATTGACATGGGCCTGTATGAAGCTGGATCTGATGGGTCTTTACCCTCTTTAGGTAGTACAGCCATCACTGCTTTCTTCCAGGATGTTGGTGCTTCTCCTCCTCAAAAAGTACTGTTAAACAAAACCTTCCATATCTTTATTATTTTTCCCTCGTAGCTTCCACACTTCAACAGGAATACCATCTATTTCTGGGGGCTTTCCTATTCATTGGTTATACGTCACCACTTTATCTCATCTCCCCCTATCTTAACTGAGAGCACCCCAGTCTTGCAAGGCTACAATGTCTTCCACACATTCAGACCTCAAAACGAGCATGAAAGAACCACAGACGGAGGTGTATCCATCTTCATTAAAGACAAACACACCTCAAGACTGGTCAAACAGTAGGACTGTCTCGAGCTACTCGAAGTCCAACTAATTGTAGGTAAACCCCCCTTCCATATCATTGTTAGCTACAGGTCCCCCGCCATGAACCACAATGACCAATCTGCCTACCTGGACCTACTTGAGTCACTCACTGTACAGCCTAACACCTTGGTCATCTGTGATTTCAACTATCCCTCCATCAACTGGGAGTCATATATGAGCACAAACACGCTTGCCCTAAGAATCCTGAACTTCGTCAATACAAATTCTAAGGAACAGATAGTCTGCACCCCCACAAGAGGCTCTAATGTCCTATACTTAGTACTCACCAACTTAGGGGGTCTCTGCACTACCCCCTGTGTGTCCCTGATAAGGTCTGATCATAAATCAGTCTCATTCAAAGTAATAATCATACCTGACCCCCCCCCCCACCCCATCAACAGAAAAAAAGAATGAAACATTTTTCCAATGCAAGCTATAGCCTCCTAAGTGATGGCATAAATAGTTTCAAACCCCCTGCTACTACTCTCAACAATGACTCCTATAGAGGTCTACACAAATGCCCTGTATAAACACCTATACAAATCTACAGATTTGGCTGCATCTGAACAGATCAAAACAAGGTCTCTACAAAAAAACAAGCCACCCTGGTGGACATCAAGCATAAACAGGTTATACAACAAGAGGAAGAAACTAATGTCTAAGAACATGAGGGGAACTGACTCAGCAGAGGAAGGACACCATCCACAGCTTTAACAAGCAAATTAGATATGTTGTAAAGTCCTCTAAAGCCAATTAAAAAACTAAACTAGCATCCCCAGCTAAGGATAATCACAAGGCATTCTTTAGCTACATCATAAATTCTAAAAGGGAAGGCCCAGCTTTGTGCTGAACTAGTACTGGACAGTACCACTCATACTGACACTGAGGACATCGCCAACATACTAGCAGACAGATATGGCACAAATTTATCCCCCTGTGCCCACCAGACATACCCCAAAGCATACCTGTCACCAGTTCTCTACCTAGTATCTCCAAAGAGGAGATCATAACCACACATTCCATGGACAAAACCACAGCCTCTATGGGACCAGATAAGATCCCAGGCTGCCTACTAAATGGTCTAAAACAGGACCTAGAGGAACAACTTGGCACTCTCTTCACCCACAGTCTAAGTACTGGTTTTGTCCCAGCAGAATGGAAAACAGCAATAGTAATTCCCTTGCACAAACGGGGTCCATCAACTGACCCTATGAACTACAGACCCATAAGTCTAACCAGCCTTATCTGCAAGGTGATGGAGAGACTCATTATGGATCTTATCAACAAAGACATAGGTGACCTTCAAACTGCTGACTTGACCCAATTTGGCTTTGTTAACGGTAGATCATGCTTATTAAACCTGGCAGACTTCTTCGAGAATGTTAACAAAGCTCTGGTTGAAGGCAAAACTGTACATACAGTCTATTTGACCTTTTGACACAATCTCCCACTCAGGCATTACTGAGAAACTCACCCAGCTGGGAAGTAACCCATAAGTCACTAGACAGGTAGCCAATTGGCTCAATGACAGAAAGCATACAATCAAAGCTGTGGATTCCACCTCTACCAGCAGACCAGTTACCAGTGGTGTACCAGAGGAATCTGTGCTGGGCTCCCTACTGTTTGGAATCTATTTCACAGAAGTCCAGGTGAAAACACATGGCCTGTGACTTACCAAGTTCGCTAATGACTGCAAACTGGGTGCAATCACATACTACAAAAAAAGGGCTTACACAGACAAATGAATGGTGCCAAAGCCATGGGCTTAAACTAAACACAAAAATATGAAGTATCTTCTCTTTTGGCAAAGGGGAAGACCATGCTAATTACAATATTAACAGTACCTCCCTTAGCTCAAACCCTGTGGTGAAAGATTTGGGAACACAGGTTGATAGCAACCTTAACTTCAATCACCATGTAGCCACAGTGGTAAAGAAGGCCTTCTATACTGCACATCTCATAATTAATCGCATTGCATCTAGAGCTAAGGATGTTATAACTCCCCTATACTCATCCCTCATCAGATCACTAATAGAGTACAACGGTCCCTTCTGTATGTACTTCACTAGACACCTGCAGCAGCTGGAGAGACACCAGATGTTTCTCACCAAGAAAATTCAGGGCCTTCAACACATGACCTAGGACAGACTGAAGGCCCTGCCACTGTACTCTCTATCTTACAGGCTGCTGACAGGCGACTTCTGCCTGGCCTACAAACCAGTCTCAGACCCTCCCCTAATGGAAATGCTGCACATTCCCAAATCAAATGGGACAAGATTCACTTGCTCTAAGGATCTTAACCTAACCTGTGACATTAACAGGACATGCTGGAGAGACAGATATGTCTCCCAGAGATTGCCACTCCTCTGGAGCAAACTCCCAATTCATGTAAAACACAGCTCCTCAATGACCCTATTTAAGCATGACTTACACAACTGGATGGGCGACCATAAATTTACCCCAGAGGGTGTCACCTATGTCCCTTCTGGATAAGGGCAGTTGGTGCTGATCATAAACTCGCTTTGCAAATATAGACCATACAACTCGGTCAACAAGGGAACACAGGTATAACATGGCTAGGCTTATAAAGGCTCTAGGGCCAACAGCCTAGCAACCTCATATGAACCTATTGAATTTGTATTTTTCCACATTTCTCTGCTTTACACAAATTGTCATAACATTTCTGAAATGCCTTTAATATAGGAGCTCTGGTTATTTATCTAGTTACAAGCTCCCTACATTTGGTAATAATCCTTTCTATCTTCTGTTGCCTAGGTCGTTGTCCTAAGAGTTATCAAAAACAGTTGCTTAACAGCAATCTTTCTATACTCTTGCATACTATCCAGATATTCCCTTATTTTCTCTTTAGCACTCTGCAGTTGTTCCTCTTCTTGTTAAGAAAGATTCCTGTTATTCTGCAATACTTTAACCTTTGTAAGCCCCTCTAAATAATTCCTGTTACTTCTTCACCACATCTCTTTTTCTTTCATTTCTACCCTATTTTTAAACTCTACTGCTACTTTATCCCACTCACTAGTTATAACTTCTGAAGAAATTTCTCTCTTCCCTAATAATTCCTGAATAGCTTCCACTGCCCATTCCTTAAATTCTTCGCTTTTTAGCAGCTAGGTGCAGAAGTGCCAGTATCTCATTTTTATTTCATTACTGTGCAATTTTACCTTAGTTGTTATTGACACATGATCTGAAATAGTTATTGGATATGTGTCGAATATATCAATTAAATGCACATGTTCTTGTGAAATATAATTTCTGTCTAGTCTAGCCCAGTTATTGTAACTTTCGGAATAATGTGTAAATTCTGAGTTCCTACTACTGAATGAATGTCTCCCATACCAAACATTTTCATACATTTCTTCAGAAATCTACCTCTTTTATTATACTTTTCCCTTCTAGGTCCTCCAGATACAGCCTCACTGTTGCAAATCAAGTTCCACTCTCCACCTATAAGTAATATTTCCTGCTGAAAGCTGATTTATTTCTCCCCAAGTTTTCTTGAGCTCAGTAATAATAGTTTTAGGTGGAATATAAATATAAACCAGTGTAATCCTCCTCCTCCCTTGCCAGTATCCCCTTTCTACCACAAAGCTATGATTACTATCTTTCTCCCTCTTCTATCACTATTAGAGCTCCTTTAACAATTAGTAAGTGCTTCCCTTTTCCTCTGTCCCTGACATTCTGCTGAATATCCACTGTGAAATCCTTTCTTTACCAAATTCACAAGCTCACTTCTTTCCAAATGTGTCTCCTGTAGCACTGCTATTTCCACTATGCATTTCATAATATAATTCAATATTCTTACCTTTTTGTATATACCTGTGAGGCCATTCACATTCCAAAACAATATGTTTAGTGTAGCCAACATGATAAGTTATTATTTCCACCTATTATGTATGACAGCTTTTTAAAATTTCTGTTTCCAGCTTTTGTGTTACATGCACCTATCAATGTCTGTCATGTATTGATCTCTTACAGAGTTGTTTCTTGTCATCACTATTTGAACCTGTGTCACATTTTGCATGACTTTTTTTGTTTGTTTTAATGAAAACCCATGAAAAAAACCACACCCGGCACTCTCACATAACCTATTAATTTAAAACAAACACACACAAAACTATGTATATCTTTAAATAATGAAACTTAACTCTCTTGATAGGAACAATTGTCCCAAATCAACAGCTGCTCTTACAGGCATCACTTAACCTATCACTACAGTTATCCATGCTAAGATACATGTTACAGCCTGTGCTCCTATCTTACACTAATTGTTGTCTGTACTTCACTTATTTTCATTCCCCTCCCCAATGTGAAAAATAGCTTAAAAGCTTTCTGAAAACATCAGCCTTTAGCCTTACAAAAAGTGTTCTGGCTTTACTGCTTCCCCTATAGTCATCTTGTTTTCATGGAAACATGAGTACCAAATGTACAGCTTTGCAAACCTCTCAACTTACAATGAACATTTATTTTCTAAAGGAAAACTCTTCCTTACATTCAGTGCCCTCTTATTAACCTGTTTATGCAAAAATGTGTTACATTAAGTTTAAGGTCTTAATCCAAGCATTCACACATGCAAAAGTAAGGCAGAACATATGAATTTTACAGATATTAATCTATGCACATTTACAACCCCCCCCCCTCCAACCTCAACAACTCAGGATTACAACATATTAACTTAAACAAACTTTTGTCTGGCCTTTCTTTCTCTTTTTATACTGTAATACCTACATTTCTTAAAACTGAAAAAGAAGAAAAAAGGCACTTGCTTAGTGCAGTATATTTATCACATGCAATGACTGAAAATGTTTTACTGTATAACATGCAATTTATATCATGAAATGTTTTACATAAATACTGTTAAGAACAAAAACTATATTACTTACAGTTACTATTTTTGTCTCCTTCCTTTTACTGTACCTCCAAAATTAATGTCATGAAGTGGAGCATATTAGTTTCAGTCACCCACACTTTTAACAAAGCCAACAAAAGTCCAATCTTTCTACTTTTTCTTGTACAGCCACATTTCACATCTGTAATTGATGCTTTACAGTGAGAAATGTATTCACTAATTTCAATATTGCTGGTCTTCTTCCGGTTCATCTACATCTCCCAACTCCAAACTCTGGTTCAAGACCAAAGTACTACAGATTCTTCTAGTCAGTTTCTGTGCTTTTTTCTGCCTCACAAGCATTTTCTTTTGGAGCACTGGAAAAAGTTTAACTAGCAAAGTCTCTCTATAAGAGTTATTATCAGAAGAATGAGAAGCAGAGTCCACTTCTCTTTGATGGCTCATTTTTTGCTGAACAAACTTTTGTATTTCATCCTTAGCCTGTTCTAGAAATGATCTTCTATGAAAATATGCTGAATAACTGTTTTTCACAAATAATCCACTGTCTACAGTTTTAATATTTTTCCCTTCTGACAGTTTTGTCAGGATTAATTCTTTCTGCTGGTATGACTGCATCGGGTCTAAATTAGAACACCGAACATTCAAAATGTAGAGTGTTTTAATATCGAACCCTAGCAATCGAAAATACAAAACATCGAACATTCAGAACAGCAAATTTTTTCCTAGGGAAAAAATTTGCTGTTCCAAAACACATACACACAACACAAGCACACCAAACAAACAGCAATCCACACACATACACCTAAACTCTTACACCTAACCCTACACTAAACTATACATACACCACTAAAGTACAGTTTTGTACCTACCATAAATGTAGATGTTCGAGTGTTCACCCTGCTGTAGTCATCACACTTAGGTTATCCTGCCGTCAGGCGGTCCTGCAGTCGGCCCGAATTACAAAGTCTTGGTCCGGTGTCGGTTGCTGTCGCTTCTTCCGTGACGTCAGTGTGCCAGGAGTATTTAAGAGGCATCCAACGCCATTTTCTTCAGTTTTTCTTACCCCAGATGTCAGGTGCCCCCAATAGGTAGGCAAAAAATATATGGTTATATAAAAATCAAACAAAACCCTTAGGCACAAACAAATATACCACAGAGGTAGTATAGGAAAAAGTGGTAGAGATAAGTTCAGCTAGATCAGAGGGGATGGAGAGAGGATAACCTGGACTGCAGCAGGGTGAACACTCGAACATCTACATTTATGGTAGGTACAAAACTGTACTATGTTCGTGTTACCCTGCTGCAGTCATCACACTTGGGTTGAATCCAAAAGCTAAGGATGGGAGGTGGAGTCAAACAGGGTTAGAAGAAGCTAGTAGGCCCTGCAAAACTGCAGTGGCAAAACCAGCTCTAGTCTTAGAGTATAGAGGTAAATGATAGTGTTTGGTGAAGGTGTGCACTGAACTCCAAGTAGCAGTTTTCAGAATGTCCTTGGTTGGCACTCCCCTGAGAAAGGCTACTGATGTAGCTGTAGCCCTGGTGGAGTGGGACCTAATGTTATTAGGTACTGGTTTCCCATGATGTGTGTAGCAGAAACATATGCAATGTCCTATCCATTTTGAAATGGTCGGTTTTGAGATAGCTTTTCCTTGTGATCCTGTAGCATAGGCTACAAAAAGCTGGTCAGTTTTTCTGAAAGCCTGTGAATGTCCAAAGAGTGCAGGAGTCTTTCGCCTTTGTTCTGGGGATTTCTGAAGAAGGTGGGCAAGTGAATGGTTTGGTTTAGGGCCACACTGGATACCACCTTTGGCATAAAGGAAGGATTAGTTCGTAGAGAGACTCTGTCTTGATGAAAAATTATGAAAGGTTCCACTGGCATTAGTACCTCTAGCTCTGAGACCCTTCTAGCTGAGATTATTGCTAGTAGTAGGGCAGTTTTCCATGAAAGAAATTTTAAATCAGCTGAAAAAGCTGGTTCAAAGGACGGCAGTGTAAGCTTTTCCAGAACAAAGTTGAGATCCCAAGTAGGTGTTGGAGCTCTCCTTGGTGGTCTTAAGTTCTTAGCCCCTCTGAGGAACTGTCTTGGGAGTGGATGTGAAAATAAAGGAGGATCCGTGCTGTAATGAGCTGAAATTGCTGAGGCGTGGATCTTAATAGATGAAAAGGAAAGTCCTTTGTGTAACATCTCAGTCAAATATTGTAGAATCTGAGGGATGTTTGGATCAAGGGGGTTTAGGCCTTTAGCCTGGTTCCAGGTGCAAAATCTTTTCCATTTGTCTGAATAGGTTTTCCTGGTGCTGGGCCTCCTGGCCTCCAGAATGACATCCATAACAGCTTTGGATAAAGGTGTTGGTTGATTGTTTAGGTAATTTGCCATGCAGCCAGGTTTAAAGTCTTGAGCTGGCTGTGTAGAATCTGATGGTCTCGCTGGGTGAGCAGGTGAGAAATTTGTGGCAAAATCCATGGTGGGCCGTGGGCCATATTCCTTAAAATTGGATACCAATGTTGGCATGGCCAGTCTGGTGCAACAAGTATCACTTGTGGCCTCTCTAATCTGACTTTCTGCAGTGCCTTTGCTAGAAGAGGCAGTGGAGGGAAGGCATAAACTGTTAATGTTTTCCAGCTGAATGAGAGGGCGTCCACTTTCCAAGCTAGTGGATGGAAGGTCCTTGTGCAAAATTTTTGAAGTTGGTGGTTGTGGGGGCTTGCAAACAGATCTATGTCTGGGCGTCCCCATTTTTGAACTATCATTGCAAATACTTGTGGATCTAGTTTCCATTCGTGTGGATCTATGATGTTTCTGCTTAGGTCATCTGCCAATGTGTTTTTCTTTCCTGGCAGGAATTGTGCTTGTAATTGAACCTGGTAAGAGAGTGCAGTGTTCCACAAGGTCATTGCTTGCCTGCATAGAGGGTAGGAATGTGTGCCCCCCTGCTTGTTTATGTACCACATATCTGTGGTATTGTCCGTCTTTATTAGTAGTTGTCCTGGGTGTAGAAGGTCCTTGAAAGCTGTTAGGGCATTCTGCACTGCTAGCATTTCTTTTTAATTGATATGCAGGTGTCTCTGATCTGTAGTCCATTTGCCCTGAATGCACTGCCCTGCAATGTGTGCTCCCCAGACATAGTCCGATGCATCTGTTGTCATAGTTTGCCTGGCTGTGGGTAAGGTGAAAGGCTGACCCTTGTTGAGGTGACATGCCTGTGCCCACCATAGAAAATCCTGTTGAAGGCAGGGAATGAGTGATATCATTGTTTCCAAGCTGTGGCTGTGCTGAGTCCATACACTTTTCAGGTACCATTGTAATTTCCTCATATGCAGTTTTGCAAATGGTATTAGAAGAATGCAAGATGCCATGAATCCCAAGGCCTGCAAAATTATTCTTGCAGGGAGTTGGGTCTTTGTTGCCATTATTTTGAAATATTGAAACAGCTGTTGTTGCTTGTCTGGCGTGAGGAAAGCCATCTGGGCCGTTGTATTCAAGCTGACACCCAGGAATATTATGTTTTGTGAGGGTACTAGTTTTGATTTCTTTTCATTTACTGTGTACCCTAGGCAACTTAGAAGGTGTTTGACAAATGTCAGATGCTTTAAAAGAATGTCCTTGCTTTCTGCTTGAATAAGGCAGTCGTCCAGGTATGGGTATATTTGAATTCCTCTTTGTCTGCAGTATGCAATTACTGGTGCCAGGCATTTTGTGAAGACCCTGGCTGCAGTAGATAAGCCAAAGGGCAGTGCAGAGAATTGATAATGTGTTGAACCTGCAATGAAGAGGAGGTATCTTCTGCAATTTTGTCTGATAGGGACATGCAGGTGTGCCTCCTTGAGGTCCAAAGTGACTAGCCAAGCATTCTTGCCCAGCATGGGAAGAAGCTGCTGTAGCGTTGGCATCTTGAATTTTGGTACTTGTAGATAGGTGTTCAGAATTGAAAGATCCAGAATGGGTCTCCATGCTTTGTCCTTTTTTGGGACTAGGAAGAGTCTTGAGTGAAATCCTTGCCCTTGCTCCTATGCAGGTACCTGTTGAATTGCTTTCATGTTCATGAGAGCTGCAATTTGTTTTTGTGCCTCTGCCCATTGATTTGGTGGCAGGTTTGGCATTCCTTTGATCCTTGGTAAGGCATGAAAGTGAAATCTGTATCCTTGGGAGACAATGTTTAGAACCCATTTGTCTTTTGTGATGATGTGCCAGTTGTCTGCAAAAAATGCTAGTTTTCCTCCCAAGGGAGTTGCCAGGAGAGATTTGCTTGGTAGTTTGAGGATAGAGTCATTGTGTTTGTCTTCTGCTAGCCTGGGGCCTGTCTTCTCCTCCTTTCTGGGTAGCAGAACCCCATTGGCGAGGTTTGTAAGGGCCCTGTGACTGGCCTCTGCCCCTTGGGCGTCTGTATTTGCCCCTCTGTGATCTGTCTGAAGCTGGAAAGGACCAGTTTTTTGTTGGCCAATTTCTGCTGAAACGAGGGGGTTGTACCTGCAAAAAATCCGTGACCGTTTGCATAGACTTTGCCTTATCCTCCATTTTCTTTAAAACCTCTTCTGCTTTGACACCAAATAATACATCCTGTTGTAAAGGTGCATCCAATAATTTTGCTTTAACATGGTCAGGGAGGGTTGGTTCTTTTAACCAAGCATGTCTACGTATGACAGAGCCAGTAACAGCTGCTCTACAGGAAGCTTCCAATGAATCAAATCCGCATTGCAAGGTATGTTTGCCCACCTGTTCAGCTGCATGCAACAGATCCTGCATTTCCTTGAATTCAGGCTGTTCTGAATATGTGCTCATTTTTTGCTTAAACTGAGACATCAGGAATTGTTGATATTTCAGCATGTGAAACTGGCAATTTAATGCTCTCATAGCCAGAGTTGCTGAGGTGAAATTTTTCTTTCTCCATCTATCTAGGGCTCTGGAATCCCTTTCAGAGGGCATATGATTTTTAGCCATAGAAGCTTTTGCTCCCTTAGGACCCTGGGAAATTGTTTCTGGGTCAGCTACAGGGCTTTTATAAAGGAATTTGTGTGAGTCAGGTACTCTGTAGTATCTGTCTGGTTTGGCTGGAGCAGGAGGTAGAGAGTCTGGATTTAAACTAGACTTCAAGTAAACATCATCCACAATATCTAAAACAGGAGGGATAGCAAGAGGTCTATGCTGGGGTAGTAAAAGGAACTCTCGGAGCCTTTTCTTAGAATCTGAGTAATCCTGGCCTTCCCAGTGGAAATGTTCCCTCATGGTATGCAAAGTTTCCCCAAAGGAGTAGTCTTCAGGGGGAGAAGCCGAGAGAATGGAATCTTCAGCCTCAAAATCCTCATAAGGTGGAAAAGTGCAATCCTGTTCCTCAGAAGAATCTGAGAAGAGAGAAACCTGGTCAGAGGATGCATAATCCTCCTCTTGTCTTGGTCTTTTATCAGGAGGGGGATGGGAACCCCTAAAAAGGGTAATTAATTCTTCAGCCATCTTAAGCATCTGTTTCTTAGGCATGGGGCCTTGAACTGTAGTCGGATGTACAGTTTTCTTTGGTTTTAAAGGAGTTTTAAGTTTAGCATAAGATTTAATGGTGAGTGTAGTCAGTCTGAAGACACATTCTGCAACTGAAGGTGTTTCCGTTGCACCGGTGTCTAGTTCTGCTCCGGTGTCGGTAGAAGGCTGCATCGGCCTAGTGGACTCTGCTTGGGAATCCGCAGCTGTCTGGGGTTCCAGTTCTGTGCGGTCATCAGGGGCTGCATAGGCGCCTCACTGAAAACCGGAGAACCGGCGACAGGCTCAACTGTGGCCTCGGTGTCTGGCTTATTCCTAGGCTGCCTGTCCTTATCCTTGCATTTTTTATGAGTGGCGATCGTCGGCTGCTCCGACGGCATGATATAATTAAATTTCCTACCAAAGTAATGTGCGAAGTCAAAATGGCGTTTGATAGTTCGTTTATTAAACCTAGTGCAAAACCGACAACCTGTAACATCGTGGTCTGGACCTAGGCAAGGAATACAATAGGAATGGAAGTCCTTATGAGGTATTTGCTTCCCACAAGAAATGCAATTGTTAACTTTTTCTGACATCGGACTGAGGCAAGAAAAAGGTTCCCCAACGGGGTACTTAGCTTTAATGAGGACTTCGGACTAAAATTCAAATCGAAAATCTCAGGTGTCGGTCGACCGGCACTTGCGAACTGCTTCTGCTTCGAGCACCGTGCGGCAAGAAAGACTGAAGAAAATGGCGTCAGATGCCTCTTAAATACCCCTGGCGCACTGACGTCAGGGAAGAAGCGACAGCAACCGACGCCGGACCAAGACTTTGGAATTCGGGCCGACTGCGGGACCGCCTGACGGCAGGATAACCCACGTGTGATGACTGCAGCAGGGTAACACGATGAACATCTATCCACTTACCTTAACCCAAACCCTAACCCTAAGGTCCGTCACTATCGCACAGTCACCTCACCCAAGCCCTAACTCACCTACCCCGTCCTAACTCTCATGTCCACACAATCGCACACTTACCTGAACCACGCCCTAACCCTAACTCAACTAACCCACCCTAACCCACATGTCCACACAATCGCACACTTACCTGAACCCGACCCATAACTTTCCACCAGAGCACTGAAAATACCGAAGTAACAGAAACGGACAACCGAATTCTTTCCCTAGGAAAAAATTCAGTTTTCTGTTTCTTCGACATTTTCAGCGTTCGCTGAAAATGGGTGGATATTAGAACACTCGACATTTCAAATATTTGGTGTTCTAATACAGACCCACTGCATCTTTACTAGTACAGACCTTGGCTAGGTTTGGAGCATACACACAATGTGTTCTTTCAGTTAACAAATCCTGCTGTGGAATACCAGTCAAGTTGCTTATTTGTGCTTTCATAAAATTAATATTGTCTGTTCCTTCCAGTCTCTCTGGTACAGCAGAAAATCTCAGGTTTTCCTTGAGTGCTCTGTCCTCTAACTCTACCATTGTTTTTAAACAGCAATTCTTGAGCAGTCTCATACTCAACCAGCCTTTTCTACAACTTGACCTCTGATTTTTTTTTTAGTTTTACCAGTTCACTTAAATCACTGTTAAATTTTTTTTTTTCATATTTTCCAGCCTTTTGTTATTTGAATCGATATACTTCTTCAGTATTTTGTTTATTTTAATCAGATCTGAGCACACTTGACTTTTTTTATAGATTACTGGAAGCAAGCCTTGCACCAAAGCTGGAGCTTGAACTGCTTTGTGCTGAACAGCTACATGATTCTTCCCAGTCAGTGTCTTCTGTTCACTTTTTCTAGTTGATTTTACTTCACACTCTCTAGGTTTCTTCTTTGCTGGCATCCAGGCATTGTACTTACTAGCCAGTAAGTGAGTTTACTAAAACTTGCAGAGTTTCTGGCCCTTAACCTCTTGAGTTTCATTTTTCACACTGAGAGACATGAAATCAAGCTACTGATTATTGTGATCTTGGAAGTCCCAACAATTAAGCTTTTATCCACTCCACCTCCTCCTTTATTTTCAAGATGTACCCTGGAATTCTCCAATGAGATGGCAATTCCTTCTCCTCCTCCTCTACAGTGAGGGTTATGCCTACTAGTGCATGGCCTGACATTGTGATTAGGTTACACTTTGCACTGCTTGTCACTTTTCGATAATATATATCCTCAATCTATCCTTGCCAACGAGTTATGTCTGGCTGAGTAGCAGGTGTATCAGTTGTCCCTGTCATGATTCCTCTCAATAAGGCAAATGAGTTCATCCTATCTATTGCATAAATTGTCCCCGAAGCCTTCCTTCCTTTTTTAACTTCCTTCACCTGGGGCCCTTTTCTATGTTTGCCCTTCTAATAACTGTTCCAGTCTCCCACTACTAGGTGTCTATCCTCCTTAAAAAGAAAGGACTTTGCTAAAATTTCTTTAATTGCTTTCACACTATATCTGGGTAGATGGTAGAAGGAAACCAGTGAGGGTTCCCCACCACTACCCCTTTTACTCCCACAAAATTCCTTTTTAGCATCAGCCACACCATTCCTCTCTTTTACTGGTCCCCCTTGCTGCACTAGCTATCACCCTGTATCACATCCTTTTTAACTGTTTTGATTCTTCTTCCACTGCGTGTTTCCTGCAGTACAGCTAAGTAATAACCCACCCCTTTTAAGTGTCTCAACATTCTATCACTCTTCACCATGTTAGTTAGCTCATTTATGTTCTGTGTTGTTGTCTTAAGTATAATCACCACTGATACATCTGCGTTCTATTATATATCCTACTTTCTTTCTCCAACCTTTTCTTTCCATCTTCCTGCTGCTCTTGTTAACAGCTCCCTTCTCTTACCCGATATTACACACGTTCCCCTTATTGTCTCAAGTATATTTTTTGCTTCCTTCTTTTCTTTCATTTTCATTGTATTGATTATTACACCTTCCTATTATTAGTTGCTTGACCTAACGCCTTTCCATTTGGCATTTCTGCTTAGCCCAATTCCTGCTGTAAGTAAGCAGTTGTTTAAGTAGCATAAGAGTTTAACATTTTGTTACCCCAACTTTCTTCTGCTCTGTGTCACTATGTTTTAATTCCACTGCTTCCCACCTTAATTTCCTATCATCATCCTAAATCATAATCCGTTACTGTTATGCTTTCATATTTCTTATTACAGCAGCACCAAACAGCTAGCCATGTCTAAACCACCTCTCGTACTTTCCCTTACATGAGTCATTCATTGTTCACTCACCTTCGATCAGTCCCCTTTCTTATATTTTCAAGACTTTGCTTTTTCACTATATTTCTACACAAGGATATTACTCACAACTGCTTTTCTTTATTCCCCATCCTTACTCTTTCCCATACACTCCAAACACAGTATTATGTTTATATTTTTAATTTATCATATTTGTTGTTCTCCTTGTTTTCCACCTTCCTGTAAGTTTAACTTGTTCATATATTGTTTGCGTTATTTCCTTCTCGGTCTTTCAACATTTGCATATTTTCAGCACTTTACTACTTTTCAACATACTTGTCCTGTATCTCTTAAAAACAAAATTATAGTATGAGCCACACTTTATTTTTTTTTTATTCCTCAAGGGTGATTATGATACAGGTACGTTATGTAAGTCCTCTTCTCTAGTCACCTCGGTTGGCTTGCTCTCATGAGAAGTTCCAGTTTCATTCTCAGACTTCTTTCATTCTGACCAGCGCTTGGGGAGCGCACAAATAGTCCTTTTTAGGACTCACACATAGCAAAAGAACTGAAGATTTGTTCAAGAAGAAGGACAACGGAGATCGACACCACCGCGGAACACCGAACGACACAACAGCAGCTCTTCCCAGAGCCCATTGTGTCCATACACAAAACAGCTCTTTTCAGAGCTCACGTGGATCTGCACCTTACACCAAACAGCTCTTCTCAGAGCTCACAGTACACCAAACAGCTCTTCTCAGAGCTCACAGAGATCTGCAAAAGCTTTGGTAAGAGCAACCAGAGACACACTGAAGAATAAAACAAAAAAGTTCTTATTAGAGCTACCACCAACACCTGAACGGGCATTCAAAACACAAATCGGCCCTTCTCAGAGCTCACAGAAATCTGTATCAGCTTCGGTAAGACCAGCCGGAGGCACAGACACAACTTCGGTGAACCAAACAAAACAGTTCTTTTTAGAACTACCGCATCTGCCCGAAAGGGCATTCTAAACATAAAAAAAGCTCTTCTCAGAGCTCATAGAGATCTGTAACAGCTCTATATAAAGCTCCAGCTGCCCACAGGGCTAAAACAGCTATTTTTAGAGCTAGCTCCACCACTGACTACACGTAGAAATCTGTTCACCGTTTAGGATCAAGAGTGAAAAGCTTTGTAAAATTGGTTATTCTTTCATTTGCTCCCTCGCATGACCTCTTCAGTTACCAAACAAGTCAGTTGTATACATTTACATCTCTTTCCTCCTCTTTATCTCTCCCCTTTTAATATTTGTTTCCAAACTTCTTTTCCTTTACCTTCATTCTTCTTAAATCCCACTGCTACTTGCTTGTACTCCAGAAGTTTCCCCTCACCCCTTTCCATTAGATGGTCTCAACCTGTTGTCCATCTAATTAACATTGAGTTATGCCTCAACAGTTTCTCTACTTGAATTCTGTATTCAGTTTTCTTCTGTTTTCCCAGCACTTTCTATGTGTCCGCCTTCTTATAGTGGACCCAAAAGAACCATACAAACAAGCAAACAAACAAAATAACACAAAACCAAACAGACAGATGTTCAGCATAACATTACTGTCTACAACAGAGACTTGCAGCCAATGTCATATTATTTGTGTCCTTCATAGTCTTAATCTGGTAACTTCCACTGTTCATCAGCTATTCTTCTCTCCTCCAGCAATATCTGGACTTTTTCTGCCATCTGCTGTTTTTCTCCTAAATAATAGAAAGTATCCTCTTCCAATGCCCCCTTCTGGTGCTATTTGCCCCTTCCTTACGTTCTCATCACCTAGTACTCCAGCAGGCCCTTCTGTTGCAGCAGCCCTCTGATTTACTGGATGTCCTTCTATATCAGTGTTGCAGTACTCTAAAGCTAAAGGATCTCCTGCCAATGACAGCTCAACATCCAGCCAGTATACCAAAACCTTCAGTTCTTACAGATGATATACATCATACATATGCTTGCTATGCAAAACATAAAGCATAAAGGTCAGGTATGGATGCAAACACTCAGAACTTCTTTGTCAACAGTCCAAATGTCATTACTGAATGCCATTCTGAATGCCTTTTTACTGTACTGGTTATGATAAGTGCACCATTGAGGTTTCTTCTCTTCCTTATCTTACTGTTGTTATTGTGTTCATGTCATCCAGAAATGGCAAATGTCAGTGTGGGGTACATATTCCCCATAAAGATCATCGCTGTCACTGTGCATTTTGCGTGGGTGCTTCCCATGATCATACATAGTGTTCTATCTGCCAGGTGTTTTTGCTTAAGACCCTACGTAATTACCTCTTCTCCCTGTCCATATACCTGGACAACCAACGTCAGCTCAGGGTACTATGGCAGAATCCTCCCATCCTGAGGGCCAGCCATCTGCCAAGAAGAAAGCCAAAAAGCTTAGGTCTGATCTGGCTGCTGGCCAGCCTCTCCTGAACATCACTCTTGAGGCTGGTGAAAGCCTGGAGGGCTACCTGGTGGCTGCTTAAAATTTCTCTGCTGCAACCCACTCAAAGGCCAACATGGACCCGGCTTCTTCCACGTCTTCAGTGGCTTTTTAAACATCTGTGCCTGATGTGGAGGAGGAACCTTAGCTGATTATTAACAAAGGACCGAGGGGGAGTCCTCAGATCTTAGCAAGGGAGGATATTCCTACAATGATTATAGAGTCATGTCAGGTGTCTGACCCTTTGAGAGGGTTTCGAGTGGACTTACTGCAGAAAAAGAAATAAAAGATAAAGCGTATCTCCCCTGTTGTGATGGATCTCTAATGTGAATGGCAGGAGTTCACTTAGGGTTTATTTAATGCTTTTGATTTCCATGAAGCCACATCAAGTGTTCTCTGTTCCTGCTCCTCCCTGGTTTTTCACTCCACTTAAGAGGCCTAGAGAATTAGGTTCCTCACAGAAGAATCTGGACTCAGGAAAAGAATCCTTGGGAAGTTACTCTTCCCAAATTCCTTCCCCTTTGGATTATAGTTCATAGGAGAAGGATTCCTTAAATCCAAACTCCCCTTTGGAAGAATGCTCCTTGGGGGACAGCACTACCTGTATGATAGATTATTTTAACTGGGATTGTTCTCAAGTATCTGACATTCAAAAAAGTTATTATGAGCGCCTACAGATAGAATCTCCTAAACCATCTGCTGTTCCTCCTATTCTGGCTGCTCTTTTGGACACCTTTTTTGGCAGCTTCTCTAGCTCAAGACTCTCAGTCTACTGCACTTAAGAGGCCAGATAGGGTCTACAAAGTGCGTAAAGAGTGCAAGTTTCTTTATAAAAGCCTTTCTGCTAACCCTTCTGCAGTGTCAGTCTCTTCTGACAAGCTATACAACTTATTGCCCTCCACCAAGCTGTTGCCTTCTGATAAGGATAGCAGGGCAGTAGAAAGGCTGGCCAAGAAAATTTTCACTGCTGTCACTTTGTCCTATAGGGCCATCAACTCCCAGACTCACATGACCAGGTATGTTTTGGGTCTCCTTTCTCACATTTCAAAGGTGGTTTTTGACCTTCCTGAAGGCTTCATCCCTTTCACTGCTGGGCTCCAGTGCTCAAGTTGCTTGCCATTCAATCAAATGCAGCTGATGCCTATTCCACGGCTGCTAACTTTGGTTCAGTTATGAGGCGTTATTCTTGGATTGTCTTCAGGCTTTGCGTGATGACATTAAGACCAAACATTTGGGTACTCCTTTGGATAATAAAAGCCTTCTGGATCTGCTGCTGTTGACCTTTTCAAGTCTCTTCAGGACAAATGCAAAGCCTTGCAGGAACTGAAACATATTTCTGTTTCTCCTATTCCTAACTTTCAGAGGCATTATCTCTCCAAATCTGCCTTTGTTTGTAGGCAGTCTCACCCTCCTCCCAAAGGCAAGAAGGGTTCTAGGCATGTGCCTCCTGCTATGCCTGCTCAGATTCCTATCTCCCAGAAACCTTTTTTTCAGGACAAGCCTGGTTCTATTAGACAGTTTGCTTTCTCCTTCCCTCAGCCAGGTTCTCTTGTCCCTCTGTCTTTCCCGGTCTCTCCCAAATTGGCTATGAATCACTTCAGACTCTTGGGATCTGTCCATTATCCATCAGAGATTTTTCAAGGTTTGGAAGTCTCTTCCTCCCTTTTCAGGCAGTCCTCAACCTCCCTGGGAAGAGCTCTGTCATTTCCCAGTGGTTCTTCACTCCCTTTTGCCTCAGGGCACCATTCAAGCTGTGCCTCCCACCTAGGTATGGAAGGGTTTTTATTCCAAGATATTTTTGGTCCCATGAAAGGAGAGTGCATGAAGACCAATTCTAGATCATCGCCCGCTGAACACCTTTCTCAAGGTTTTTTCCTTTAAGATGTTATCCCTGCAGACCCGGTTTCCTCTACTTCTTCCCCAGGCCTTTTTGGTATCTCTGAATCTCAAGGATGCATACCTTCACATCCCCATCCATCTTTATTTCAGGAAATCTTTACATTTCTCTGTCTCTTCCTTGCATATTTTGTTCTCTACTTTTCCCTTTATCCACTCTACTGCCCAAGGGTAGTCACCAAATGCCTCGCTCCTGTCATTGCTTTTTGCAGGATTCAAGGTACCGGTATTCAGATTTTTCCCTATCTAGACTATATGCTTATACAAGCTCCTTCCCCAGCAAACTGCTTCAGGATTGCAAGTTTACTACTTCCCTATTACACAGTCTGGGGTTTACCATAAATCTCCAAAAATCAGTTCCGACACCTTAAACCTTCACAGGATCAAATTTTCCTTAGTTGCAGACTTCAGACAGGTCCCATGTTGGCATTTCTGCCTGCCCCAAGAATCTGTCTCTAATTACCTTTGTTCCAATCTCTTCTTCCTCTGGCATCTGTCATGGTCAGAGAATTTCTCAGGCTCCTGGGGTTCCAACATTCTCATGCTTCCTTTTTACAGGCTCCATAAGAGGAAACTTCATTGTTAATTCAAATTGGTGTGGCTTCAAAGTGGAGTTCCCGGTACCTTTCCTTCTCTTCCCTGTCTCGAGCTCGAGCTTCAGCAGTGGAATCATTAACTTTCTATCAACACACACTTCCATTTCGAGCTCCATTTCCTACTCAGGAGCACTTTACAGATGCTTCAGACTGGGAGTGGTTTAGGGTCTCTGGCCTCCTCATCAGGTCAGACCACATCAACATAAAGGAGATGACGGCTCTGTTTCTAGCCCTGCAAGCTTTTCATTCCCTCTTTCATCTCAGGACCCTCAAAATTTTCACAGACAATACCACATTGATGTAGTATGTCAACTTAGCAAGGAAAAACACAGTCCTATCTTCTTTGCAGACTAGCTATTCAGGTCTGGGACCTAGCTATCCAGGATCAAGTGACTCTTCAGGCAGTTTATACTCCCCTGAAGCACAATCTAGTGACATACTACTTGAGAAGGTGTAGCACACAAGTCGAGGAATGGATGCTTTAAGGAGGTGTTCCTGGACAATGTCCTTCAGTGGGGTATTCCTCAGTGAGAACTTTTTGCCTCCCCGCTGAACAGACAAATTCCTGTATTCTGTTCCAGACTCCTAAGTCCTCTGGCTTGGAAAGTGGATGCCTGTCTTTTCCTTGGAAGGGGATGTTTCTGTATGCCTTTTCCTCTCTTTCTGTGTCACCACAAGTTTGCACAAGATTAGGCAGAATTCTCCCAAAATCTTGCTGGTGACTACGTTTTGGCCCAGACAGCATTGGTTCCTCCTTCTTTCCTGCATGGCTGGGGCAATCTTCTCAAACAAGACAAGGAGTCTGTTATGCATCCTTACTTGTCCTTTCTTCAAATTACAATGTAGGGATAGTTTTTCTTTTTTAAACAAGAAACATGTTTATTAAATTATTACATATGACACAGACAATCATGCATTTATATAAATAAAAACAAACCATACTGACATAATTTTAGTTGCACACATTATACATCACAAACCATCCTGACATCATTTTAATTGCAGACATTACACATCATTTATAATATATAGTTGACAGGGTTTTCATCTATTTCATTTCTGAGGAAGTGCTTCAGATTCTGTAGGAGGCCAGGAAACCCACTACCAGGAAATCATATATGTCAAAATGGAAAAGAGTTTCTATCTGGTGGCTCTCTCACCATCAGGATCCTCTATCTTTGTAGACTTCTTTGGTTCCCTCTTATTTATGTGATCTGCTCCATACTGGCTTGGCATATTCTTCAGTGAAAGTTCACTTGTCAGCAATTTCTGCTTGTTTGCCCTTGAATTCTCCTCTGGCCTCTAGGTTTGAGGTTAAGTAATACCTTAAAGGCAGCCTTCATATGAGACATCCTAGGAATCCTATTCCGCCTTCTTGGGACCTCAGTTTTGTACTTGAAAATTTGACTTAGGCTCCCGTTAAGGCTGCTTCCTGAGCTTCCTTATAACACTGTACTTGGAAGACTGTTCTGCTTTTGGCTTTTACTTCTGCTAAGAGGGTATATGAACTTCAGGCTCTCATGGCCATTCCTCCTTTTTTAGTTTTTCATAGAGACAGGGTGTTTGTTCGTATTAATCCTTCTTTTATGCCCAAGGTGGTCAATGAGTTTTCCCTTAATCAGTCTATTCATCTTCCTTCCTTTTTTTTCCTTCTCACCCGTCTGTCAGTGAGAACGTTCTTGAAACGTGGATTTGCATAGACAGCACAGATATTATTTAGATAAAACTTAAGTTTTTCGCAACTCTGAGCAGCTTTTTGTTTCCTCTCATCCCAGGATTTTGGGTTTGGCTGTTTCTAAGCAAATCATCTCCTCCTGGATTTCTAAGGCCATTTCCTTTATCTATTCTTTTCATGGCAAATGTCTTTACTCATCTGTAAAGGCACATTCTACTAGGGCAGCTGTTTCCTTGGGTACCTTTTTCAAGGGTCTGGATACCAACTCTATCCTTGAGGTCGCTACTTGGTCCACTGTTAATATTTTCATTAAACATTACAAGTTGGATGTTATTTCCAGGGCCAGGGCTGGTTATGCCAGGGCTATTCTGCATGGATTTGTGGAGGGTTTCACTGTGCCTTCCACCTCCCATGCTTCCTCTTGAGTTCTTGGACTCTCCCTTAGGTGAAGAATACTGCAACAGTGATACAGAAAGACATAGTACAGTTGCGTAATATCTTACCATAACAGTAACTGTCCTTCTCTTCATTGTTACAGTATTTGCTCCCTCTCTCATTCACCCTCTGTCATGACTCTTGCCCTGGGTTCTGTTTCCCTCTTGGTTAAGGGGCCCTTCTTCCTTTCTTTTTTTCCTTCAGGATGTACATGCTTCTTGTCCCTGACAGTACTCTGTTCCTCCTAGGGCTTTTTCAGTTCTGACTGCTTGCTTCTGTATGTCACCTTTATGCTCAACATCTTACTCGGGGAGCATACATGTGACATATAGTGTCTATAAGAACTGAAAGCTTTGATATACTGGCCAGATGTTGGGCTATCCTTTGCAAGAGATGCCTTAGGTGATGAATACTGCACAGTGAAAAGGACATCTACTGTTAGGGTAAGATTTTACACAATTGTACTTTTCTACAATGTTTCTACTGCTATTTTTGGGTCTCTGAAATTGAAACTATGTCCATAAAGAAAAATTCTGAAACTCAGCTGGTATAACATCGGCCATCCATATCTAATTAGCAAAAAACTTGAATACCAAATAGCACACAACTCTTCTCTTCCAATAGGAATGTGAGATACTACTCATAAAAACAAGTATAAAAACAGAAACGTAAAAAACTATGAAAAAAGTAAGCACACTATGAAAGAGAGAGTATAAAAATCTGCTAATTATCTGTATTGCAAAATTCTACCAAGCAATGCAATTTGTTTTTTCTTCTGAAAAAGAGATGCAGGTTGTGTGTCCTCTTTCTGTAAATTACTGGTGCCACTGGTACGTTGGTCATGCACTGTGATTTTCTGTGTACAAGACAGCTTCAGAAATCATATGTGAAGAGGGGGGATTCAAAAAATTGTGTAAATCTATAAATTAAGCCCTGAAAATAGGGGCATGCCTCCAAAAACAGATACATCATGTGCAGGCAGTCTGCTGTCATCTCAATCCTCTGCTTGCAGGTCCAAAGCACTCCTGAATATGCACTCCCTGTCCTTCTCATTTAAAAAAAAAAATTTCCTGGTCAACAAAGATTCTCTGCTTTCTTACCATTAATTACTTTCCTGGTTGCCGCAATGCCACAAATATTTTCTCCACTTTGAATGTCTGCAGTCTAACAATGACTTATCCTGGCTTCCTACTGCCCTCTCTCTCTCTCTCTGGTCTCCAAGCAGTACTGGGCATATCTTGGCTTACCACTGCCCCCTCTCTCTCTGGTTTCCAAGCAGTATGGTGTGCCCTCTCACTCCTTATCTCCTCAAGTCGTATTTCTGTCCATTGATGCAATAGCTCTCTCACCAACCTTTTACAATCCACTCCTTCTGGACCTATCCTCCAGGTCTGTTTGGCCTCTGCCCAATCTAATCTCACCTCTGATTCTTTCAAATGTGCCTTTAACTCCACAGTCTCATCAATCGTATGTTGGGCTGCTTTAGAATGTTCATTCAATGCCTGATACAACTCACTCATTCTTCTTTCTTGATTAAACAGTTTCCTATGTAAAGTTTTTTTCATTTTCCTGATCTCCTGTCAGATCGTCATCTGAGTAGCCATTTGTTCCCTGGGGCTTTTCATTCTTCACCATTTCCTCTTTCTCAGAACTTTTTGTACTATTTGACTTCTGCTTTTTCTTATTTCTTTAGGCATTCAGGTTTCCTGAGATTTGCACTTTCATATAGTCATGTCTGAATTTCTTTTTCAATGCTTAGCCTGATATCCTGTAACCTGTAGAGCTGGATGTTTCAGCTGCTTACTCGCTGAGTTACCATACTACAAGTCTCTGACACAACTGTGAGTTATGTGCCTGGTAGTAGCATTTCCTGGTATAAAAGCCTCACATTTGTGCATCATGCAAACCCAGTTACCCATAACTTGCATATAACCAAACCTCTCCAGTTTAAAATCCTCTATAGGAAATGCTCTCCATCGTCTCCTACTGTTCATAGCTGCTCAAAGAGCTGCCAGTTTGTGCAGAGGGCAGCATCACTGCAAGTCATCTAGCAGTATACTAGTAAACATTCTCCCAGATATTTAAGTGACTCTCCCCTACTCCTTCCTATCTACTAAGGCTCTGGTATAATGGAAAGGTGCTTCCCTGTCATCTCTGTTTCTGGCCTGGTGGATATGGGCATCCTACGGCAGTGTCGTAACTGCCTCATGTTCACTGACAACCATTTCGTTTTAGAACAGACAGTGTGTGAGAGATGTAGATACACAATGTCATTGGAGGCAAAGCTGTCACATACTCTCACGAAAAATGCAAACCAGGTTGTCAGCTTCACACCCAAAACAGTCACTACCAACACTAAGAAACAAACATATAGACCCATATATGCAGAGGTACTCACTTGTGATCTACCCAAACATCCAAGACTTCCTAAAAGTATCTCCTAAAAGTATCTCTCAGTGGCCCCGCACACACTCAACACACAACTCTGAAAATCATAGTAGCTCCACTTCCAAGCCCATAAGACAACACACCACACAGCCAAACATTCTAGTTATTGGATACTGCATTGTAAGACATAGTGATGTCCCCCTTACCAGGCTAAAAAAGGAGAATATCACAGTCAGCTATCTGTCTGAAATCAGGATCCACCAGACCACGTATGCACTTAAACCTTTAAACCACAAGAACCAGTATGACATGGTCATAGTTCATGTGGGTGTAAATGACCCAAGATGTACCTCACTGAACCATATGAAGACAGACATAACAGAGGTACGCAGATATGAATCTTGCCTTGAGCAGCATCCTACCTTCACCAATGATGATGTTACAGTTTCAGCAAAAAATGACTGACTTCAACAACTGGCTTAGTTTCTGGTGTCGCAACAAGGGGATCCAATATCTGTCAGCCTGGAGAGAAACAATCGACAAACCGTGATGCTTTGCCAAAGATGGTTTGCACTTGTCACCATTTGGCTTCCGGATACTGGAAAAAACTTTATCTATCCCCACAGTGCCTTTTTTAGGCTGTGCAATGTTGTTAAACACTCCAACATAACAAAAATAACTCACAACTACCTAAAGGTACTGCTGTTCAGTGCTAGGAGTTTAAATAAAAAACTGCACTCTCTGGAAGCACTCTTCACCCTTGAGAATGCAGACATATGTGCAGTAACTGAAACATGGTTCAGAACCATGGAAAGCACCCCGGCTATCAAAGGCTGCAATGCCTTTCATACATTACGATCCTCCTAGGCTTAGGACAAAACAAAGGGAGGAGATGACTCAGTGTTCACATAAAGGACAAGTGCACTGCTAGACTAGTCCAACAACATGACTTGCTTGAGCTGCTCCATGCCCAACTAACCATAAGTGTGACCCCCTATTATATCATTGCTAGTTACAGATCCCCTAACATGAGTATGGGGAAAACTACACCCCCTACCTAAACCTACTGGAATCTCTTAACATTCAGCCTAACACCATACTTATGGGTGACTTCAACTGCTTCTCCATATACTGAGAGAATTATACAACCTATAATTTACTTGCTCAGAGGTTTTTGGACTTTGTCAATGCAGCCACCCTGGAACATCTAGTTAGCTCCCCAACTAGAAATACAAATTTCCTAGACCTAGTACTCACGAACATTGGAGAATGCTTCTCCCTCCCATGCATTAACTCCTCCCTGGTAAGATCTGAACACAAAATGATCTCCTTTAGTATTAAAACTAAACTAGAACCCCCCATCAAACTCCACACCTGTTAAGAACTTTGCTAAGTCCAAGTACCTCAAGCTAAATGACAGCTTATTAAACTTCCAAGACCCTCCAAACCTGGATGACACTGAAGCCTAATCTGAGCTGTACATAAAAAACACTGTACAACCACATTCATAGGTGCAAAGAGGAGACAGTACCTGTCCAAGTAAAACTTATGATTACTGGGAAAAATAAACCACACTGGTGGACCTCCAGCATAAAGAAAATATTCCACAAAACAAAAATAAATCCTCTCCAAAGCTAAGAAGGAACAGACAAATTAGTGCAAACAGACACTCACCATTCTTAAAAAATAACTTGAGAGCTGGTCAAATCTGCCAAAGCAAACTATGAGACAAATATAAGGCATTTTTAATTTTGTTTGTAACCTCAGGAGAAACACTCGGCAATGTGCCAAGTTAATCACAAACAGCAACACTTACATCCAGCCTAAAACTATAGCAAACCTGCTGCCGACAAGTTCAGTTCAACCCCCATCACCTCCTACCACACCCAAAGAAATACCAGCAGCCACCCCCCAATGGTCATTATGAGGGAATAGGTCCTTACTGCACTCACTAAAGCCAGAAATACAGCCTCCATGGGTCCTGACAACATTCCAGAATGCTCCTTAAATAGCTTACAAATAGCTTACAACAGAATCTGTACGTGCCACTAGAAACCCTCTTTAACCACAGCCTCCAGACGAGCTTTTTCCCAGAGGAATGCAGGACTGCAACAGTTATCCCTCTGCACAAGGTGGGCTCATGAACCCATCCAGGGAACTACATACCCATAAACTTGACCATCTTATCTGCCAGGTCATGGAGAGAATTATCATGTATCTACACAATAATGACACAGGAACTCTCCAAACACTGGACCAGACTCAATTTGACTTTGTCAAAGGGAGGTCTTGCTGCTCAATCTGGTGGACTTTACGAAAGTCACCAGGCCATGGATGAGGGTAAAATGGTACACACCGCTTATCTAAACCTGGTCAAAGCTTTCAAGACAATCTTCCACTTGGGGATCATAGATAAACTTACTGAGTTAAGCATAAACCTCTACATCATCAGATGGACAGTCAACTAGCTCACTGATAGGACACAGATTGTCCGGACAGATGAATCCACTTCCAATAAGAAACCTGTTATTAGTGGTGTCCACAGGGCTCAATGTTGGGACCCTCCTGTTTGGTATACACTTTTCTGAAGTGAAGGCCAATGTTGGGGGCCTCTGGCTCGCCAAGTTTTCCTATGACTACAAGCTGGGAGAGATCACTGAATCTCCAAACGATGTTGACATCCTACAAAGAGGCCTTAAAATGACAAATGACTGGTGCCAAACCCATGGTCTGAGACTAAATACTAAAAATGCATAATCAGATCTTTTGGTAAATCCGATATCCCTGCAAATTACAGCATTGATAATGCATTACTAAAAGTAGACCCACTGGTGAGGGACCTACGAACACCAGGTAGGTACGGTAGTGAGAATATCCTTCTGTGTGACTCAACTTATAAGTAAAAGCATGGCATCAAGATTAAAGGAAGTCATAGTGCCATTGTACTTGACCCTCATCAAGCCCATAATCGAGTACAGTACTCTCTTCTGCATGTAACTAACCAGGCACTTACACCAACTGGATTAGCTCCAGAGGTTTCCCACTAAAAAAGCTACAAAGCGTAAGACGTGTCTTATGCAGAATGACTAAAGGCCCTATCCCTTTACTCTGTCTCATATTGCTTATTGATAGGTGATTATGTCTGACCTACAACGGATTCGCTGATCCAGCCCTGATGAAAATTTTACATACTCACAAGAAAAATTATACGAGAGTTACTTATTCCATGGACCTGAACTTTATTTGTGCCTCTAGCAGAACTTGCTGGACAGACATATTTAACTCCCAAGGGCTATCTCATCTATGGAATAAACTTCCCATCTTCGTAATACAAAGCCTGTCCCTCACTCTCTTCAAACAGAATTTGGATAAATGCATGGGGAACCGTACACTCACTCCCATGGTAATGCCCATTTTCCTTATGGACACAGGCAGTCTGTAAAATGACTCAGGGCTCCAACATCCAAAGACCCACTACCTTGATACTCCTACATCCTTTATCTGGGGTATTAAGAGATAATACTGTCATATCCTGGGTATAATTGGCTAAGCTTGTAAAGGCACTTGTGCCATTAGCCTAGTAATCCGCTATGATCCTATAATGTTACAATGCATAAAACCCTTTTGGCACAATGGTTGCAAATTTCAGTGTTTTCCATACCAACAAGGATATGCCTAAGACACAACCAGTTATGGGCAAATCGAGCTAAAAGCCTCCATTTACTGAGACTGAGAATAAGGTGGTACTATATGCCCTCCTCTTACTTGATATATGGCTCACTGAACTGCATTGCAAAACACCAACAAGCCCTTCTGTGACCATGTCTGGTAAAAGGTGGCTCAGGATGTTAATGCATAAGATGGTCAGGGCCACAGCTATGATATGGTCCAGTGCACAGCCAGTGACATGATATGTAATGCCATCAAAAAAGTGGTACTCTTGGCACAGGAGCAGAGAGCTACAGGTGTTGGTCTGTCTACTGTTTCACAAATTACAGGGACAGATAATAGGAGGTTACAAGGCTACTGGCCCTGGGGTCATTATAAGTCTAGTCAAATTTTATGTCCTTGTTTCCAAAGTCAGCACATGTTGCCCCTGCCTAGCAAGGACACCGGTGGGCTCCTTGGGGTAAATTTCCTGCCCCCCCCATCCAGGTTATACTTAAAAAGGGACAGTGAGGTGCTCTGTTTAATGTGAAGAGAGAAACGATTCCACAGAAGGGGGAGTCTCTGGGACACAAACCTGTCCCACCAGCAACTTCTATTGATATTACAGGCCAAGTATAGGTCTCAAGTGCGAGTTACATGTGTGTTGACTAGTGGATATGTAGCATTTCCAATAAGGTGGGGTCAAAGGCAGCTTTATATGCCAGACAGAGGTCACCCCTGAGGAGTCTGTATGAAACGGAGTACAGCAACAGGGACTTTAGCCTATCAGCATAGGATAGATGTTTGAAGCCCTGAATTGTCCTGGTCAGGAACCTCTGCAGTCTCTCTAGAAGCTGTAGGTGCTTAGCACGATAAATACCAAAGGGGGCATTATTCTCGATTATTGGCCTGATAAGGGATGAGTACAGGGAGATTATGACTTCTTTATTCCTAGACAAAATGCCCTTACTTATGAGGTGGGTTATATCGAATCCCTTTCTTACTACAGAGGCCACATGGCAGTCAAATATTACGCTGCTATCAACCTGGGTGCCAGAATCTCTCACTGTTGATTGTGTGCTTAGGACATTATTGTTGATGTGGTACTTTTCAGGAACACCACTGTCACCAAAGGTGATACTGATGCATGATGCATTTTTTTCGCTTTGAGTTTGAGGCCATGTTTTTGGCACCAATCATTTGTTAGGGTGAGACCCTCCAGTAGAATGTCTACATCTTTTGGGGAATTTACGACATTCCCCAGTTTGCAGTCATCTGCAAATCTGGTCAGCCCCAGGTCTTTGGTTTTAGCCTGCACTTCGAAGAAGTAGATTCCAAAAAGTAGGGGCACCAGGACCGATCCTTGAGGTACACCGCTAGTTACAAGTCTTCTATTTGAGGTAGAATCCCCCAATTTTGACTGCATAGGTTCTGTCAGTAAGCCAGTTGGCTTCCATCTAATAATTCATGTGTTTATGCCTACCTGGGTGAGTTTGTCTATGATGCCTGAGTGGGTAATGGCATCAAAGGCCTTTGCCAAATCTAGGTAAGCAATATGCACCTTTTTTCCCTCATCCAGGGCGTTTGTGACTGTTTCAAAGAAACCCACCAGGTTTAACAGGCATAATCTCTCTTTGACAAACCCAAACTTAGTAGGTTCAAGTATCTGGAGACTGCCAATATCTTTGTTTATGAGTTTCGCAATAATGCATTCCATGGGTTTACAGATCAGGCTAGTCAAACTAATGGGCCTATAGTTTCCTGGGTCAGTGGATGTGCCAACTTTATGCAGTGGGATGACAGTGGCTGTCCTCCATTTGGCTGGGACGAATTCAGTGCTTAAGCTATGATTGAATAGGGTACCCAGTGGTGCTGCAAGTTCCTGTTTGAGCTTGTGTAGGATGCAGCCTGGGATGTTGTCTGGTCACATGGAAGAAGCATTTTTTGCCTTGGAGAGGGCATTTAGGTCCTGCTTGTTTGAGATACGGGGTGGGGGACAGGTGTTGGGTATGTCTTGATTAACTGTTCGGGGGCAGAGGGGTGAAGTTTTCGCTAAACCTATCTGCTAGCAGGTTAGCTGTGTCGATGGGGTTTGTGTGTATGGTTCCATTGAGTACTAGTTCTGTACAGATCTAGGTCTTGCCTTTGAGGTTACAGACAGAACTAAAGAAAGCCTTGTGACTGTATTTTGTTAAGGGGGCCAATTTGGACTCATAGTTAGCTTTAGAGGACCTCACAAGGGCCTGTTTATTCAGGTTAAGAAGAGATTGCTTTTAGTCTGAGACCTGTTCCTTCTTATTCCTGGACTTTTTTCCTGAAGTTTTTTCTTTTATTATAGAGTCTATTTATGTCAGACGTCCACCAGGCTGGTTTGCTCTTCGTAAAGGAGCATGTTTTGGTTCTGTCAGGTATTGCTGAGTCCAAGCAACTATATAGGTGCTTGTAAAGAACCTTTGTGTAGGTTTCCACATAGGTCATAGTTCCAGTAGAGGAGGGAGAAGCTATGAAACTGTTTATGCTTGCCCGCAGGAGGTTATAATCAGCTTTGGAAAAGTTTTTTTTTTTTTGATGGATCACAGCTGGGGTAGGGGTGATGGTAATTTCAAAAGTGACTGCTTTGTGGTCAGATCTTAACAGGGAAGATGTCATTGTAGGGGTGCTACAGTAATCACCTATGTATGTCAGTACCAGATCCAAGATGTTATCACCCCTTGTGGGGGTGCTAACCAGCTGGTCCAAGGCATTAGAGTTAAAGAAGTCAAGGAATCTCTGGGTAAGTGTGTTTTGGCAAGAGTAGTTTGTCCAGTCTATGGGTGGGTAATTACAGTCTCCTACAATAAGGGTGAGAGGTTGAATCTTGAATGATTCTAGTAGATCCAAATAGGTGGAGTAGGTATCTTGATCCATGCATGGGGGCCTATAGCTGGCTATGACTTAGATAGGTATTTTGCCTACAGCAAGCTGCACCTGGAGTGTCTCCCATGCATCATATTGTCTCACTAATCTGGCGGTGAGTTTAACCTTAATGTAAATAGATATACCACCTCCTCTAGTTTTATTGCTCTCAGTTTGGGTTCTGAATGTATGGAAGTTGAGTAGCTTGGTAAGGCTGGGGTGCTCTCCACAGCTTTAAACTAGATTTCTGTGACTGCACAAATGTCAGCATCTTCCAAGCTTAGGAGTGCGTCTAGAGAATGCAGTTTCATGTTAAGATTCCTAGCATTTAGCAGCATGACCTTTAATTTGGATTTGGATGAATCTTCTACGTTGGGAATTTTGTCCTAGTGAAATTGCCTAAAAAAGGCATTATGGGGGAGGCAAGAGCCTTTGCCAGCAGCCAGAAGTCCAGGGAGGCCAGATAAAGGCCATCTTTGGCAAAGCATCGAGGCCTATCAATCATGCCATCCCAGGCTATCAGGTGCTGGATCCCCTTGGAATGACACCAGATGCTAAGCCAATTATTGAAGTCAATCATTTTCTGTTTATAGTGAGGCATCATTCTGGGTGATGGTAAAATGCTGATTAAGGCTAAGGACACACCTACCTGGGACACATACTCAGCGAGCTCGATAATGTCCCTCTTCATACAGCCCAGAGAGGTACATCTCAAGTCTTTTACACCAACATGGACAACGACAGAGTCATAAAAGTATCTGTTGCTGGCAGACTTGAGTGCTTGTATGATGTGCACATGACAAGCAACTCACTGTGACTTTCTCCTTATCCAGCCTGGTGAAGGGCAAATCTGTGTGTCTCACAATCGAGTTTCCTATGACTAACATGTTAGGTTTATTATTTGGCCTTAGGGGCTGTGAGACACTGATGTGTGTACTATGTGAATTTTGCATAGTGGTATTTATTTATTTATTTATTTGACATTTGTTAACTGGGTTGGTCTAGCTGAGCCGTATGGCCCTTTTTCAGTGGAGACCCGAGGAGAAAAGCTCCAGCTGACAGAAATAATGACATTCTATGATGAAATTTTATACATGGATCAAAAAATAAAAGTTTTAAACAATAAACATTTTAAACAACAATAATATACAATATTAAGCATATGAATGCATACGAACAGTTAGTAATATACATAATTTATGTACGTGAACAAAAAGAACAAACATTACAAAGAAATATAGATTTTGATGATCAAGGTTGAAAAACAAAAGTACCTGGGGTATACAGCATGGTAGGACACAGTGGAAGTAAAGGTTGCAAACTTTTTTTAAGAGATAAATTGCAGAATGAGACAGCAGATTCAGCAAGGATGTTATTTACAAGGTAGCTTAGGTGAGAGTAAGTGGGTTACGTACAAACAGTGAAAGTGGAGATGAAAGTTAACAGGGAGTAATGCAAGGGCAGGATTTTGAGTTCAGGAAGTAGTTTTTGACTTTAGTTTTGAAGAGGCTGGTACTTTGAATACTGCAGATGTCAGGGGTAAGCCTATTCCAGGAGTAGGACACCGAGTTTCTACATAGGAGTTTGCCAATATTTTTATTTGGTTTATAAACGTCTAGTAGGTTTTGGTCAGACCTTGCAGAGTATGCTTGTGTTTTTGTTTGGGAGATCTCCTGTGCTTGGGTATGCTTCTGGTGAGAACTTCCGCATATGTAGTTTTGTGTTGTATAGGTGTGGATGTTGTGTGAGGTGGGATGCTTGTGCTGACAACATTCTCTAAGCCAGATGTAGTGACTTGTGGGTGAGACAGCATGGATTCTAGGTTCTTAATGTAATTGCATCAGTCACAAACTGTGTTCTTAGATGTTAAGAGTACAGGGTTGCTTGTGTATGTGATGCAGTCACTACACTGCCACAGGATGCCCATATCAACCAGACAAGCTAGAGAAACCACAGGAAGTTGCCCATCCATAGCTATCAGGATCAGGAGGAGGGACCAAGGAGAGCTAAAGGGGGGTAAGGGTACACCTAGGAGTGTGTCCTTAAAAGGCTGAGCTTAGTTCAGTGCATGGACTAATGAGAAGGGCCACACTACCTAGGGATCAAACAGGCACAGCTAAGGGGGAATTTAAAGAGGGAATACCTTGCTAATTGCTTACCGCAGCTCAACTCTGCTGCATGATGCATAAACAAGTGTAGACCCACTCAAAAGCAGGGTTTAAATACTACCAAACAGAAACCTTTAATTAATGAAAACAGCCAATGGCAGAAAACACTCTGGGATCTCCACTAATCCGGTTCAGCCAGAAAGGATCCAGTCAGCATGATACTCTCACTAGGGTGCCAAGGGGGTTGCCTCTAACTAAAACATCCAGGAGAAGGTGCACAGAGAAAATGAGAAGTCCTGGGTGCAGCAAATCTGTACCTGGGCTATGCTACGCACAATTAACTAACCTACTTCTCCTTTAGTAAGAACAGCAGCTACAAAAAAATACATTTATTATGGCAGCAGCATGTGCAGCAAAATAAAGACAGTAAAACACAAAGGCAGCAAGACAGATACACTCCGTAAATTCAGATTCCTACAAATAGGTAGCAGCATGTACAGTGAATTAAATACAGCAAATACAGACAACAGAGTGGCTAGATGCAGGGCACACTCCTAAACAGTCAGGAAAGAAAAAATACAGTTTTGTACCTACCATAAATGTAGATGTTCGAGTGCTAATACAGCTGCAGTCATAACAGATGGGTTCTCCTGCCATCAGGCGGGTCCTCGGTCAGCCGAATTCCAAAGTCTAGGTCCGGCGTCGGTTGTTGTTGCTTTCTTTCCTGACGTCAGTGCGACAGGGGTATATAAGACACAGCCAACGCCATTTTCTTCAGTCTTTCTTGCCCCAGATGTCAGGTGCCCCCAGAAGGAAGGCAATATATATATATATATATATATATATATATATATATATATATTATATATAATCATGCAATGCAATATAATCAAAAATCAGTAGTTGCAAGCAAATACACCATAAAAGGATAACCCAATCAGGTTGTAAGATGAGGAGTTAGCCACTAGGTCTGTACCCAGAGGGGAAGGAGGGAGGGAAACCTGGACTGCAGCTGTATTAGCACTCGAACATCTACATTTATGGTAGGTACAAAACTGTACTATGTTCATCGTGCATACAGCTGCAGTCATAACAGATGGGTAGAATCCCAAAGCTACGCACAGGGTGGTAGGCACTAGGTGGAACTGGGAGGAGCCAGAATGCCCTGCAACACAGCAGTGGCAAAGCCTGCTCTAGTTTTGGAGTATAAAGGTAGGTGGTAGTGTTTAGTGAAGGTATGCACAGAACTCCAAGTGGCTGCCTCCAAAATATCTTTGGTAGGGACTCCTCTGAGGAAGGCTGCAGAGGTAGCTGTGGCCCTTGTGGAGTGGGATCTGATGCCTGCAGGTACAGATTTACCATGAAAGGAGTAACAAAACCGTATGCAGTGGCCTATCCATTTTGAAATTGTCTGCTTGGAAATTGGCTTCCCTTGAGCTCCTACAGCATAGGACACAAAGAGTTGTTCTGATTTCCTGAAAGGCTTTGTTCTGTGCAAGTAGTAACGTAGCTGTCTATGGATGTCTAAGGAATGTAGCAGCCTTTCCCCTTTGTTTTGAGGATTGGGGTAAAAGGTAGGTAAGTGTATGGCCTGATTTAAAGCTACCCTGGATACTACCTTAGGCATAAATGACGGGTTGGTTCGTAGAGAAACCCTGTCCTGATGGAAGATGAGAAAGGGCTGCACAGCCATGAGGGCTTGTAGTTCCGAGACCCTACGAGCTGAGGTAATAGCCAGAAGGAAAGCTGTTCTCCAGGACAAATATTGCAAATCTGTTGAGGCAGCTGGTTCAAAGGGAGGCAATGTTAATTTTTCTAGAATGTAATTAAGATCCCAGGCTGGTATTGGTTGTTTCCTTGGAGGTCTTATATTCTTAGCCCCTCTGAGGAACTGCCTTAAGAGTGGGTGAGAGAATAAGGGTGGATCAGTGTTGTATTCTGCAGAAATGGCTGAGGCATGGATTTTGATGGAGGAAAATGAAAGTCCACTGTTCAACAGCTTAGCTAGATACTGTAATATCTGAGGCAAATTCAGTTTTCTAGGATCCTGGCCCTTTTTCTCATTCCAAGCGCAAAACCGTTTCCATTTTGCGGAGTAAGCTTTTCTAGTAGATGGCCTACTGGCCTCCAAAATGACATCCTGCACCTCCTTGGAGAGTAGGGTCTGTTGTGGTGTTAAGGAATTTTTCATGCAGCCAGATTGAGTGTTTTCAGCTGACTGTGAAGAGTTTTGTAGCTGTGCTGAGTCAGGAGAAGAGGCATTAGAGGTAGGGTCCAGGGAGGAGAATGTGTTAGGCTCCTCAGGAGTGGGTACCAGTGTTGTCTTGGCCAGTCTGGAGCAATCAGTATCATCTTTGGTCTGTCTGCTCTTGCTTTCAAGAGCACCTTGGGCAGTAGAGGCAAAGGTGGGAAGGCGTAAACTGTCAGTGCTGCCCAACTGAAAGAAAGGGCGTCCACTCTCCAGGCCTTTGGATGAAATGTCCTTGAGCAGAATTTTGTCAACTGATGATTCTTGTGGGAGGCAAAGAGATCTATGTCTGGCCTTCCCCACGCTTGGATTATCTTTGTAAACACTTGAGGATGCAACTTCCATTCGTGCGGGTCTGTCATATTTCTGCTTAGATTGTCTGTCAGCGTGTTTTCCAAACCTGGCAGGTACTGTGCTTGAAGCTCGATTTGCCATTCCAGAGCCATGTTCCAAAGTGACATGGCCAGTCTGCACAGGGGGTATGAATGTGTTCCTCCTTGTTTGTTTATGTACCACATTACTGTGGTGTTGTCTGTTCTTATCAATAATTGCCCTGGATGCAGGAGGTCCTTGAAAGCTGTAATTGCATTTATCACTGCTAGCATTTCCTTTTGATTGATGTGAAGGTGCTTTTCCTTTTGGGACTATTTGCCCTGAATGCACCTGTCTTTCATGTGTGCCCCCCAGGCGTAGTCTGAGGCGTCTGTTGTGATGACTTGATTTGCTTGAGGCTTGCAGAATGGTAGATCTGTGTTTGTTTGGCATGCTTGGACCCACCATAGAAATTCCTTTTGCAAACATGGAATTAGTGGTATTATTGTTTCCAAACTGTGGCTGTGTTGAGACCATAGTTTTTTTAGGTACCATTGAAGTTTCCTCATATGCAACTTTGCACATGGGATTAGAAGAATGCAAGATGCCATGAAGCCCAGAGCCTGCAGGATTTTCCTTGCAGTTAGCCTGGTACAATTTGCTAGCATCTTGAAGTACTGAGTTAGTTGCCCCTGTTTTTCTGGCGTAAGATAGGCCATTTGGGTGTTTGTGTCCAAGTTGGCACCCAGGAAAATTATTTTCTGAGATGGTGTTAGCCTGGATTTCTCTTTGTTGACTGTGTATCCCAGAGAATTCAATAACCATGTTACATAAGCCAGATGTTCCAGAAGTATGTGTTTGCTGTTCGCTTGGATCAGGCAATCGTCCAAATAAGGGTAAATTTGTATCCCTTGAAGTCTGCAGTAGGCAATTACTGATGCCAGGCATTTCATGAATACTCTGGGCGCAGTAGATAAGCCAAAGGGCAATGCAGAGTATTGATAGTGGATTGAACCTGCAAGAAATCTGAGGTATCTTCTGCAGCTTTGTCTGATTGGGACATACAGGTATGCCTCCTTGAGGTCCAATGTTACCAGCCAAGACTCCTTGCCCAGCATGGGAAGAAGCTGCTGTAAGGTGAGCATCTTGAATTTTGGTACGAGTAGAAATGTGTTTAGGATGGATAAGTCCAAAATGGGTCTCCAATCGGTTCCCTTCCTTGGTACCAGGAATAGTCTGGAATAAAAACCTTGACCTTGTTCGTGAGTAGGTACCTCTTGAAGAGCTTTCATGTCCATGAGCTTTGAAATTTGTATTTGAGCCTCTGCCCTTTGATTGTGTGGCAGGTTCGGCAAGCCTCTCATTTTTGGAAGAGTGTGAAAATGAAATCTGTAGCCTCTGTTTATAATGTCCAGGATCCATTTGTCTTTTGTGACAATATGCCAATTTTTGAAAATAATGCCAGCTTTGCTCCCAAGGGTGCTGCCACCTGAGCCTTGCTTGGCATGCAAAGGGGAAAGTCATTGGGTTTGTTTCCTGTATTGTTGTGCACTGTCTTCGCCACCTCTTGGTGCTGGAGATTGCCACTGTCTGCCCCTATATGATCCTTGAGATTGTCCTCTGCCCCTTGTGCGCCTGTATCTACCTCTTTGGGGCTTGTCCGTGGCTGGAAAGGACCAGTTTTTTGAAGGCCAATTTCTGCTAAAATGTGGTGGTTGTACCTGTAGAAAAGCTTTGACAGTTTGCATAGATTTAGCTTTTTCTTCCATTTTCCGTAGTATCTCCACAGCATTAGTACCAAATAATACATCCTTTTGTAAAGGAGCATCTAGTAGTTTAGCTTTAACATGATCAGGCAAGGTTTGTTCCCTAAGCCAGGCATGTCTACGAATGACTGATCCTGTAACAGCAGCTCTACTTGAGGCCTCTAGAGCATCATAGCCACATTGTAAGGTGTGTTTACCCACTTGTTATGTACTATGCATCATATCCTGCAACTCCTTCAGATCTGGTTGCTCAGGTTGTGACATTTTATTCCTTAATTGTGATAACAGAAACTGCTGATATTTAAGCATATGGAACTGACAATTTAAGGCCCTCATGGCTAGGGTGGCCGAGGTATATACCTTTTTTCCCCACCTTTCTAAGGATCTAGACTCTCTCTCGGAAGGTAATGGATTCTTAGCAGTAGAGGCCTTCATTCCCTTGGGGCCTTGAGAAATGGTTTCAGGGTCAGCATTATGGCTTTTGTAAAGAAATTGGTGTGAGTTAGGAACTCTGTAGTACCTATCAGGCTTGACTGGGGCAGGAGGCAGGGAATCCGGATAAAGGCAAGCCTCCGAGTAAACATCATCAAGTATGTCCAAGACAGGAGGTATCGCCGGAGGTCTGTGCTGAGGTAGCAAAAGAAATTCCCTAAGCCTTTTCTTGGAATCTGAAAAATCTTGGCCTTCCCAATGGAAGTGTTCCTTCAAGGTATGCAAGGTTCCCCGAAAGAAAGATCCTCTGGGGGGGGATACAGAAGGAATGGACTTCTCTGCATCAGAATCTTCAAAAGGGGAGTACGAGTGTTCCTCTTCATCAGAATGTTCTGAAATAATGGAGCCCTGGTCAGAAGAGGGAGAATCTTCCTCCACTCTGGGTCTCTTGTCCGGAGGGGGTTGGGAATCCCTGATAAGAGTAATTAAATCCTCAGCCATTTTGAGCATCTGCTTTTTAGGCACGGGGCCTGGAGATGGGCCCTGTGCAACAGGCCTCTTGGAATGCATGGCTGATTTAGACTTAGTAAAGGCCTTTATGGAAATGGAAGAAGAAGGTCTGAAGACACCATGGGTGGAAGTGCACCTGTCCACATTAAGAGGCTCAACACTCACAGTGGCTTCGGTAGCTGTAGTCAGGGTATGGGCCGAGGAACCTGCGGTCTCGGTTACAGAAGACACCGCCAGAGAAGTGTCGTCAGTAGTCAGGGGCTGCGTAGGCGCCTCGCTGAGAACCGGACCACGAGTAGCCGGTTTTGGCGTGGTGTCGGTGGAGACCGCGGACCTCGCGTGTCGGTCTTTGTCCTTGCATTTTTTGGACAAAACAGTAGTCGGAGTCTCCGACGACATTTTATAATTAAAAGCTTTACCAAAAAAGTGCTGGGCGAACTCCGCCCAACGCTTAATAGTGCGTTTATTGAAAGAAGCACAAAAGCGACAGCCCGAGACGTCGTGGTCTGGGCCTAAACAAGGTATACAGAGGGAATGGAAATCCTTATGCGGTATTTGCTTCCCACAAGAAATACAATTGTTAACTTTGTCTGACATCGGTCTGAGGCAAGAAAAGTTTCCCCAACGGGGTACTTAGCTTTAAAGAAGACTTCGGTTTCCAAATTTTTGTAATTTCAGGAGCTGGCCGACCGGCACTTGCGAACTGCTTCTGCTTTGGGCACCGCGCGGCAAAAAAGACTGAAGAAAATGGCGTCGGCTGTGTCTTATATACCCCTGTCGCACTGATGTCAGGAAAGAAAGCAACAACCGACGCCGGACCTAGACTTTGGAATTCGGCCGACCGAGGACCCGCCTGACGGCAGGAGAACCCATCTGTTATGACTGCAGCTTTATGCACGATGAACATCAAGTGCAGTAGTAACAAGAGCAGTCACTTAGCATTTGAGTTGAGGCTAGAAGCTTGAATTTGTTTGATATCTCAGAAATTGGTTGGTCCCCCCCCCGCTCGGTTAAACAAGTACAGACCCACTCAAATGCGGGGTTTAAATACTACCAAACAGAAACCTTTAGTTAATGAAAACAGCCAATGGCCATCTACACTCTGGGCTCTCCACCAATCCGGTTCAGCCAGAAGGGTTCTAGTAAACACAATACTTTCAATAGGGTGTCAAGGGGTTTCCTCTAACTAAATGGCCAGGAGAAGGTGCACAGAGAAAACAAGAAGTCCTGGGTGAGGCAATCTGTACCCGGGCTATGCTAAGCACAATTAACTAACTTACTTCTCCTTTAGTAGGAACAGCAGCTAAAAAAAAAAAAAATCAATTTATTATGGTAGCAGCACATGCAGCGAAATGAAGGCAGTAAAACACAAAGGCAGCAAGACAGATACACTCAGTAATTTCAGACTCCTACAAATAGGTAGCAGCATGTACAGTGAATTAAATACAGCAAATACAGACAATAGAGTGGACTAGATGCAGTATGATAAGACACACTCCTAAACATTTAGAAAAAAAAAATAAGTGCATTAGTAACAACAGCAGTGACTTGGCGTTTGAGTTGAGGCTAGAAGCCTGGATTTGTTTGGTATTTCAGAGTTCGGCTGGTCACCCTCCCCTCCGAGCTCAGTTAAACAAGGCAGACCCGCCCAAACCCAGGGTTTAAATACTACCAAACAGAAACCTTTAGTTAGTGAAAACAGTCAATGGCTGACTACACTCTTGGCTCTCCACCAATCTGGTTCAACCAGAAGGGTTCCGGTCAGCACGATACTCTCATTAGGGTGCCAAGGGGTTCCCTCTAACTAAAAATGGCCAGCAGAAGGTGTACAGAGAAAACGAGAAGTCTTGGGTGCAGCAAATCTGTACCTGGACTATGCTACGCACAATTAACTAACCTACATCTCCTTTAGTAGGAACAGCAGCTAAAAATTAATTTATTACGGCAGCAGCACGTGCAGTGAAATAAAGGCAGTAAAACACAAAGGTAGCAAGACAGATACACTCAATAACTTCAGTTTCCCACAAATAGGTAGCAGCGCATACAGTGAATTAAGAGTTCCTGTCCTTGCTCAAAGGCAGTGCCACCTCCTATGGGTTCCAGAGTGCTGTGCCAGATGTTGGGGAGGAGATGGATAAGTGCCTGATGACTTCTGTAGATGATGCCCTAGTCATGCAGTCCTGCCTTTACTATGTTCACCAGTTGCAGCTGTTATTTAAATGACTCTTTATAATACTTATCCCACATGTTGCATACAGGTATATCTGCCATCGAGAAGCACTGACCACCTACAAAAGGTATTGGCATGGTGCAATTCTTCTTCTTCTTTCGGCTTTCCCAGTTAGGGGTCGCCACAGTGGATCACCTGTTCGCTCATGATTGGAAATGGAGTTTTACGGTGTCGAGTTGCCAGCCCGGCACCCAACCTTCCACGAAAGGTTGGGTGCTCATGCCTAGGGCCAATTTAGAGTATCCAATCCACCTACAGCATGTCTTTGGGATGTAGGAGGAAACTGGAGCACCTGGACGAAACCCACGTGACCATAGGAAGGACATGCAGACTCTGCACAGAAGGCACCCCAGCCGAGGATCGAACCGCAGAACCTCTTGCTGTGAGGCGGCAATGCTAACCACTGCACCACCGCTGATGCCCTAGTGGCATGGTGCAATTAATTATTTTTATTGATAGTTGTAATAATATCACTGACATGTGTAGTTGTGGTGTTTGGTCATACTTACACTGTATGTGTCTTGTTTTGGTGTATTCACAGGTGAACCACTGTTTTACTCCAGCACTGCAGAAGTAAACCAGTCTGATGTTGGACAATGCTTAGCCTGTGATGATAATGGCGAAGATGAGCAGTCATAGTCTGGTATTGCAGACCATAAATCAGACAAAGACAGTGTGACCCTCACATCCCCCCTCAGACTATGGGCACAGTCTTTCTGCATGTGTAGAGCCATGATACAATGCCATCTTAGAGTGAACAGGTTGACAGAGACACTGTAGATCAATGAAATGTAGTGGTCCTAGGTAAAGGCATGCTAGCATCTGCCACAAACTGTCATGTGTAGGAGACTCCACACAGGGTGGGGTTGGTAGCGGTACTTGCAGGAGGTATGAATACTGCCCTCCCCCTGAGGTTGGTGCATCAGTAGCTGCTTGCCAATGTATGTGCAGAGTCATTGTGGAGGCACAGATGGTTGTGAGAGTCATTCAGGCAATGCATGCTGACTTGTGGGACTGCATGAATCGTGTGTGACTCATTGGACAAGAAGAATGACACATTGGATTGTCTGTTCTGATCATCTTTCATGGGTGAGAGCCCATTCTCAAGGCCAGTCATCTGTCACATTCTTAGATGTTGGCCTAGCTGGCTGTCGATAGATGAAGTCCTTCTCTCACAGGGGTAGCATTTCCTCTGTTACATCAGTTGTGGAAATGACTTTACCCAAGAGAGGTCATCCCTGTGGTCATGTTGACACCACCTCCATCAGATCTTGCTCTTGTTCATTTTGCACACTGACATCTAGCTGGGGCTCTGGGACAGCCAGTGCATCTCCTGGCAAAGCCAGTTCTTGTGGGTTGGGACATGCACAGGAAGCTGAACCCTCCATTATGCATGCTTTACACCTGTCCAGTTTGCCATGGCACACTCCTGGACAATGTGCCGAGGCTATGTCCATGCAAACACACACAAAAACCGCTACTTTTCATTGCTCATTCCCCCACACACAGTGTGCCAGACACTTTGACCCAGTAAAGACACTCCCCAACATACATCAAACCTCTCTACACTGACTCTAAGTGCACTCATTCACTCACAGTCGCAAGCCTTCCTGTGACAGACATGCACTTACGTACCCTCTCACCCACCATGCAAATCATGATAAGAGTGCCCTGACTTTATAAAATTCTGACTTGGACTGCCAATGTCTGATGCACAGATGGCCAGCCTATGTGTGATGTGTGAGTAAGCACAGTCTGGTGTGTTTACATGCATGATTGTTACTTGTGTGTATATCCTTACTTATAGTACAGTCATGTAGTACAGGTTGTTCCTCCACTTGTGCAGATGATGAGTGTCCTGCCTTTATAAGATTCTGACTTGGACTCCCAATGTCTGATGCACAGAGTAATCAACCTATGTGTGAGTAAGCACAGTCTGGTGTGTTTATATGCATCACTGTTGCTTTTGTGTATATCCTTATTTGTAGTACAGTCATGTAGTACAGGTTGTTCTCCCAACTGGGTAAATGATGATAACAGTGCCCTGCCATTATGACATTCTGACTTGGGCTACCTATGACTGATGCACAGAGTGGAAGGGTAAGCACAATCTGGTGTTTTTGTATGCATCATTTTTATTCTCTGTTATCTGCTTAACTCTTACATATCTATGTAGTAAAGCTAAGTGCAGTATGTTGCCTCTTAGCAAGTGTCATGACATACTGTGCCAGCCCCTGTCTGGCATGTTAAGTATCTTCTGAACTAAGTGAGAGTAGCGTGATAGGCTAAAGAAGACATTTTGTTTAAGACTTTGCTATGTGATACAATGTCAAAGGCCTTAGATACATCTAGGAATAAAGAAGATACAAATTTACCACTGTCCCTAGCTATGTCAATGGTGTCTAAGAAGGATATGAGGACAGTACCATGCTGAAGCCATTTTGTGTAGGTGTCAGGAGTTGTTGTCAAAGGAGGAATTGAAGAAGTTGCTTGTGGATACTTTTTTCCCAATATCTTTGTGAGAGGGGAAACTGTGGCAATGGGTCTAAAGTAGGACATTTCTGAAGAGGTCCTACCTTTATGAAGTGGAGTTATATGTGCTGTTTCCACATGGAAGGAAGACAGGATTCTTGTACTGCCTACTTACATGGACTGACAATGGGCATCCTACATCACAGGTTGCCATCTTGAGAAATTCAGACGGCATGTTTTCAGCAAATGGTGGGTATGGTTTGAGATTGTGAATTATTTTTTTAAATATAAGAAGTAAGGAGAGCTTTTTACGCTGAAAAGTGTAGTAGTGGGAGGGATTTGGGTTGGGTAGGGTATTATGGTTAGTTTTGTTTTTGGTAAGGGTAGTTATGCTATGTATGAAGTAGGTAAATTGGCCAACAATTTCAAATAGAGAAGTTAGTGAATTATTCAGATTGTTTTTTGGCACTGGATGAATTTAGTCTCTGATGGAGGACCAGAATTTTTTGGGATTATGTCTAGGGCAGTTCTGCATATTACTGTAATTTTTTTTTAATGTTTACCTGTTTTTGGTAAGATTTTGAAGTTCTCTAAATTTCTGCAAACATTTTCGTGTTTTGTTCAATCACCATTTTTCCAGGCCTTACTCCTGTTATGCAAAATAATTCTAGTGCTGTTAGATGGCCAAGGGCTATAGTTATTTTTTTTTATTTTTATCAAGCCAGTGACTGGCATTAATTCGTTCCTACATGGGGGCACAGGCCTAATCAGCACTTTGTGTCCCCTGTGAGGTGAGACTCTGTCACAGACGTCATCTGTGCGGACCTCGGGCTCTCTGCCCTGGCTCCAGGAGCTCCTAGTGGTATCAGACCATGGTCTACTACAATTAACAATATGCATCCAGTAAAAACTAAGCACAATGTAAATAAAATCACAAGGCTGCAGATTAGCACACATTACCACAGATTTGGCCCCTTTTCTCAAAACTATGAATGATCTTGAAAATGATTTCTTAACTAGAGGATGTGAGTCAAACATGTTACATATGATCATGGATCCCATCAGAGATTCAAAAACTAACAATGACTCTATGTGGAATAGGCCTTTTGGTAGAATTATGCAAGGAGGGCACCCTAACTCAAAAGAAGAGAAAAGTAAGAACAGCTGCAGTCTAACTTGCACCTGGGATTTCAATACAATTAAAGCCATCATTAAGGAGAACGGGGCCATCCTCATTGACAATCAGCGGCTTGTAAGGGTTTTAGGGAGATCACCCTACTTTTTCTATACAAAAAGAGCAGAAGCATATGTAGCTATGTGGAAAAAAAATAAGGAACACCAGGATGACATGAGCACTAAAATATGTGGGCCACCTGTCGCACGTCTAGTCAGGATAAAATAGACGAGCTTTCCTGGATTCTGTTCAAGCAGCTTTATTATGTACAAACACATCAGGATTGATGCTTAACAACTTTAACTTAGATAAACTTATCAACATATTAGCTATTACATTCATACACTCTCACTCTCTGGCTGCACTCTCAAAATGGCACTGAAGCTAGTATGTGCTTGCTATTTATATGCACGTTCAGTCCTTGGAAATGCTTCTTAAAGGTACAACACAGCTCTCTATTCTACATCCTTCCTCTTTGAGAAATGAGTCATGCAATATTGATGACATTAAATGACATGAAATCGATACAAATAATTCTTTGTCATGCAATTATACATAACTAGATACATATAATATATACAACTATGTCCATGTTGCTGTGTATTTCAAACTAGGTCTGGAAACATGACCAAATCATATGACATAAAAATTAGAGTTAGGTTTAGCAACTGGGATTGTCTCTGCTGAATGTTCAACCCTGGGTACATCAGGAACATCATCAGAAATGGAAGTAGGAGTCAAAACACATTCTGCAACAGGAACACTGTATTGCTCTGAGATCTAGAGTTTGTATCACAGGAACAATACTGCAATGACGGTTCTGATACAGGACGTAGATGTCAGCGACTCCTCCTGTACTCCACACCCTCAGATTTCACAAAATAGGATCTTGGCTTGGCACAAATACTTGTTGCCTGACCAAACCTGTTAAAACCTTTCACCATCTGTATCCTTACTTTCTCTCCTTCCAATGGATGAAGAAATCCGCTCGATTTATCATAACTGGACTTCTGGAAAGAACACTTTCTGAACATGTGGGCTCTAATTGTACTGTTGTTCTTAGCTTTAGGCCTCAACAAACTGGAAGTGATAACTGATAGGCAATGTTATTCTGGTTTGCTTAAACAGAAGTCTCTGAGCAGGTAAGCCAAGTATATCGTCACGGGGCAGGTTTCTGACATTGAGTAAATTCAAAAAGACATCAGTATTATCACGCTTTGACTTCTCCAGTAATTGCTTTGCCCTCTGTACTGCACATTCAGCTAGTCCATTTGACTGTGGATATTCTGGACTACTAGTAAGATGTACAAAATCCCATTCTTCCGCAAATTTCTGAAACAACTGACTGGTAAATTGGGTACCACTGTCAGAAATCACTTTGTGTGGACTACCATGGAATGAAAAATGATGTTTCAACTTGGTGATAACAGCAGTGGATGTTGGATTAGGTAGTAAATCGATCTTAAAACAGTTCGAATAAGAGTCTACCAATACTAAGTAATGCTAACTGCTCCACTCAAATATATCAGTGGCTACTGTTGACTAAGGTAGTTCAGGAACTTGAGTTAGCTGAAGTGGTTAGTTTTGCAAATGTGGTTTAGTACTACTGCATACTGATCAAGAAGAAAGTACTTTATAAATGTCTTTTACTAGAGAAGGCCAAAATACTAGTCCTCTTGCCCTTCTTTTGGTAGATTCGGAACCTGTGTGACCACAATGCAAAATCTGGATATATTCATGTTGTAAGGAAGCAGGAACAACAATTTTAGGACCTTTGAAAATAATGCCATCTTCCATCAACATCTCATCTCTGTAAGAAAAATAAGTTTGCATTTCAGGTGGTACACTAGATTGCTTTGACTGCTATCCAGCATTAATGCAGTGGTTGAGCTTTTGCAAAATTGGATCAGTCTTTGTATGATTTCTCAGCTCATCAAGTCTCGTGGTAGAAAAATTATGTACTTTTATGACATCAAAGTCAAAATTCATTGTGTCAAGCTGTTCTGTGGTATCTCTGGGTGATCTAGATAAGATATCAGCCAGATAAAGAAGTCTGCCTTTTGTACAGACCATGCTGAAGTTGTACTTTTGCAATTTGAGCATCATTCTTTCTAATCTCATTAGAGCTGAATACATAAGCTTCTTTAAAATAGTGACTAGAGGTTAGTGATCACTTTCAATCTGAACAGCTCGACCACATACATAATCATGAACCTTTAAACATGAAAATACTACTGCCAAAAGTTCTTTCTCAATTTGAGCATATTACACTTCAGTCTGGGAAGTGTTCTAGATACATACACTATGGGTCTGTCTTCTTGAAGAATAACTGCGCCAAGACCAAATTTTTAAGCATCACAGGAAAGAGTTACTGGTTTAATGACATCATAGTATCTTAATGTAGGTGGGGTGGCAATTTTCCACTTAAGGTCTTCAAATATTTTTTGGCGCTGTTCCAACCAAGACCATGTAACATCTTTGCACATTAGCTCTCGCAAAGCTGCTATCAACTCCCTGAAATCTGGTATAAACTTGAATAAATAGCTGACCATACCAAGAAAACTTTGTAGAGCTTGAATATTATCTGGTGCTGGCATTTCAAGAATGGCTGCTTGTTTGGATGGGTCTGGTGGCAAGCCAGTGCTAATAAACAAATGACCTACATATGTAACTTCTGATAGCCTGAATTTGCACTTCAGAGGATTGAGCTTTAAGTTCACTTCACGTGCTCTGTCTAAAACTCTCCTAAGGTTTCTGTCATGCTCTGCTTCACCACTGCTACCAACCAATAAATCATATACTATTATGGCACAAGGATAACCTGAAAAAAATTGCTCCACTGCACGGTGAAAGACTTCACTTGCAGAATTTATTCCTAATGGCATCTTGAGGAACCTATATCTGCCAAATGGGGTACTGAAAGTAGTTAGTAATGAGCATTTGCGATCAAACATCACTTGCCAAAATGAACTTTTTGCATCCAAGACAGAAAAAACAGTAGCATTTGGTATTAGGGCTTATTAGGGCTGTGACTTCGACAGTATGCATGGGATGATACGGTCTCTCTAATGCTTTTTTCAAATGTCTTGGGTCAATACATATTCTGATTTCGTCTGAGCCTTTTTTGTGGGCTGCTACCATGGACAGCACCCATTCAGTAGGTTCTGTGACTGGACAAATTATACCCTGCTACACCATTTTATCCAGCTGAGCTTTGACTTTATTCTGCATTGCTATCGGAACTTTTCTTGCTGGTCTGACTACTGGACTGACTTCTGGGTCTAACTTCACAGAATACACAACTGGAAGTTTGCTCAACTTGTCATTGAGAACATCAGCATACTCTGAGAAAATAGCTTCAGCAAAATTATAACTAGGATATGTCCTTATATGATGAACTTCTTTGGTAAAGGAAAGTAAATTCATTCTCAAACTGTCTCTAAGACTCAGCAATAACTGCACGTCTTTGGACTACATAGAATAACAAGATGTAACGGTTCTTAGCCAAATAACATGAAAGCACTACTGAGTCTTCGGTTTGAATTTCATCTCCATAAGTAACAGTTTCGCACAACTAGCCACACTGAGCTGCTCACTAGTTCTCACCTTAGCAAATGTGTCTGCTGGCATAATATTACACTTTGATTCAGTGTCTGCTTTAAGCTCTGCGGATTTACCATTGATCTGGACAGTACAAAACACTATTCTTTCCCAACAAATTCACTGCATCAACCTTTTCACCAATCACTGACACACTGTCCACATAGAAAGTAGAATTGTAGTTCTCTATATGATCAACTTGCTATTTTAAATGACCCTTCTTTATAACTGTGTGAGGTTTACTTGATTTGCAAAACTTTTGAAAATGGTTCCATTTTTTGCACTTGTGGTATTGCTGACCAAATGCTAAGCATTTCTCTTTTAGACTCATGATTGGCACCACAATTGCGACAACTGACAATAAAGCTGGATTGGGGTTTTGCTGACTCACCCGTGTACTGCACTGAGCATGTCCTTTTCTTAGAACTTGCTAGAAAACTTTGGGACTTCCCAGTAAAACCCGCAGACACTGTAGCTGCCATGTGCTTAGGCCTGCTTTTGCTAGCCACGTATTGCATGCTGTCTACATTCGCTCTGGAGCCTGCTGAAACCATGTTCTTATCACTTGGAAGCATACTTGTGTGCCTTTCTGTAACCTCATGGATTTGACAAATCTCAATAGCCTTGCTTAATGTTAAATCACTGTCACGAAACAAAATCTTTCTCACTGCAGCACTATTAATACCACATGCAAGCCTGTTCTTAATCAACTCATCTTTTAAATCACCAAAGCGACAGACTTTAGCTTTGTTTCTCAAGTCAGTAATATAAGCGGCAAAAGTTTCCCCTGGTTTCTGATCTCTTGTGTAAAACAAATGCCTCTCTAATGTAATATTTGTCTGAGGTTACACATTTCCCTGAATATGCATTTCAAACACTTGGGGTCTTCCCTTGATTCACCCTGTACATTGCTTTGCTAAATAACTCTTTACAGTGCAAAAAAAAAGCCTGTAATGGTGCCCCTTTGCGAATAGACCCACCCAGCACAAGAAACTTTTTGAAATAGCTGTATTTTGACTGTACTTCACGAAATAGTTGCACTTTGCATACAAATACACTCTTCAGAATAAATGCACAGTAATAAGCACACACAGTAAGCACTTTTACACACTTTTGAGATACCTCAAACAACTAGTTATGCCCTGAATACAATGCAAAATAGTAATTATGCCAAAACAGTACTTTGCCAAAAAACATGCAGTCGCCTTGCTTTATTCATGCGTAATGTGCCCTTTTTGCCCTTATTATCTTTGCTCATTTAATCTTTTTTTCATGCCCATTATACTTTTTTGTGCTCATTTTACTCTAAACATGCCCATTTTGCTTTAAATGTGTTCATTTTGCAGTTCCGAGGTAATTCCGAACCCCTTATGTGCTTTTCTGATGCTCACTTTATCAAATATCTTAATTTTAAACATTCCATTTAATTTATAAACCTTCTGTGCCTCTCACATGTAATAATGCGGTTTGTGCCCTTGTAATGCTCCGTTTATCTTTTTTTATAAAATACAGCGTTCCTGCCAAGTTTTCATTATCATTTATTCGTTTCTGGCCCTTTTTTGTGCTCGGTTCTCTTAGTTTACCTTCACTGTTAACTCTGCACCTCATAGCTCTGACAGCAGTCTCCGGAATCCTGGTTCTGAGAGATCCAGAGATTTAAAGATTTAAACGGTAAATTCAAAACACACATTTTTTCATGCCTCTACTGCTATGTAGTATTGGTATAATTCCCCCATTTACCACACTTGTGGAGGTTCATGCACACTCATGCACACATCAGAACACATTTATACATTACTAGTTTACTTCATCCACTGTTTTCTGTATCTTTTGTTCTTTTTACTAGTTTTCATTGTATAAACATGTTTTGGGGCTGTAAACATGAAAACTGTCATGACTTTTTATTTTTTTGCAAAGCACTGCCATATTTTCTGAGTTGTTAATTAGTTTTTTATGCATATTAATGTTGTTGTGTCTTTTGACTTTTCCCGGTTAGGGGTCGCCACAGCGGAACTCCGGTCCGCTAATGATTGGCAATTGATTTTTACATGCCGAGTTGCCAGCCCTGACGCACAACCTTCAACAAAGGTACGCCCATTCACGCATGTCTCCACGCAGAAGATGCTCTAGCTGAGAATCAAACCGGACAGCGTCTGACTGTGAGGCGACAACGCTTCCGCAGCACCATCACAGATTTTTTTTTATGCATATTAATATGAGTTTATATTAGAAGACCAAAGTTTAAAATCGTGAAAATGCCAGACCTCAAAGTGCTTTTTTTGAGATTGCAGTACAGTAAAGATAGGAATAATTGCCCTTTCCTCACTGTATTGCGATCTCGGAGTTGGAATATATATGTAGTAGGGGGTGGGGGGCACAGCCCCCCACAATAATGATTTTGAGGTCCAACATTTTCACTCTTTAGAGCGTTTGTGGTTTTAAACTTTTGGTCTTCTTATATAGACCCCACTAATACACATGGATAGATATTTACTAGATGATATTATTAGACAAATGTATTTTTATATTTATAGTGTTCTAGTTACATTATATTTATGGTAAGATAGCTGTGTTTTTCTTGATTATCGTTCTTGTTACAAACCTGATGAAGGTTTTACTGCATTATGTATCAGAAAGTGAGTTTAGTTAAGTATTTTTAGGTGTATTTTATGCTTTTCTTAACTCCTGATTTTGGAATGTGGGTTGCAAGTTTCCTTCTATCCTTTTCATCTGACCTCCCTCTCCTTTTCTTCCTAACCCTAGCATATTCCACTTTCCATCTCTTTAATGTTTCTGTTATTCCCCCTCTTTAAGAGACAAAAATTCTAAATGTTGCTACTTATGAAGAAGGTAGAAATACCATAACTTAGTAAAGCATCTAACCTATTCACCTGCTATGCCTCTAATTGTACTCTAATACCTAGACAGCCTGTAAAAGGTTTAAAGCAAATGTTTTTATTTTTTATTGTATAATTTTGTATATTCTTAACCTGTTATGTAGTAGTTAGCGGAGCTTTTCTCCTCGGGCCTCCACTGAAAATGGACATGTATCCAGTTGGACTAGCCCGGTTAACAAATGTAAAATAAAAATAAAATAAAAAGTAGACAGGTAGTGTTTTCCTTAACTAGGATTTATTTTGATCTAATCAGTAGTAGTATATGGGGGTGGGTACTTGTTCTAAAATGCACTTTTACGGCCCTGTTTATACTGTTTGCCTTGAATTGTCTGGTTTAAAATTAAACAATACATACATTTTCCAAACCTACTTTTAAGTATATAAAACTGATATATTTAATATTGTTAAAACATTTCTGACTTTTTGTTACTGAGGACCTCTTGTCTGTGACGATTCAAGGCATGTTGCTTTGGAACACTACCTGGGTTTCATGATTTTTTGGAAATTACTGTGACTTAGCTCATCAACGAAGTTTTAAGACCGCTAGTTTCTTTGTTTTTTTATTTTTTTCATCAACACTTGTGGTGGTGAAGTTGGAACTAGACAGATTCCTGTGTTTGCTCATTTTTTTAAGAATTAAAAAAGCAAATCAGGTGATTGCACAAGGGGAAGTTTCCCTGGCTGGATGGAATTACAGCAGAACTGTACAAATAGGTGGCTAAACACTAAAAAAAGTTATTAACAGTACTAAATGAATTGCTTATATACATACAAATATTTCAGGCATGGGCAACAATGCTCCTCTCGCCTTCCAAAATACCAAAACAGTCATCCCCATAGTACGTGCCCAAGTTGTTTTTATCCATACCTAAACTAATACTTGCTTTAACATTATTTGTTAGTGTAATCTATACATCAGTTACTCTCTCGGAGAACCAATTAGTATCTCTCATTTTTATATAAGTAGTATATAGGTTGTCTTATGATTCTTTACTACTATTTGACAATCCCAAACTTTCCCAGGGTACTTGTCTCTAAGTGCCCTATATACCTGAATAATGTCACCTCTTAAATATCATGTGTCTGCAGGGGGCTGTGCTTCTTTTTACCACGCTGAAGAGGGGTAATTCATCACTGTGACAAAGCAGAAATTCCCTGAGGCTCCAAGAGCAGAATACGTTTTTTCTTACATTTATTTCATTGAATTGCACTTAACACTTATAGTTGTGTTACACAGCTAATGTACTATATTCTGCACTGTTATAAATATTTTTTTTATGTTTCACTGCATTTTTGTACTGTTTTAACTGTATTTTCATTGCTATATAGTGTTTCATTACTGTAACTGGATTTTTATTGAATTACTTAACTGTAAACTGCTTTTTCATACTGATATTTGTATTTTCTGTTTGTGAGTGCTTTATCTTTGCTTTTTGGTGCATTTTTTGTGAGGTTTCTATGTTCTAGTCAGGTAGCATATTCTGGATAGAGGCCTGCTGTTATCCAGGCCTGGTTGTTTTGCTTGTTGAGTTTCCTGTGTTTCTGGCAGCCATCTTCTTCTGGTAGTGTATTGTCTTCGCTGTTAGTGAGTGTAACAGGGATGCCTGACCTTCTGCAGTACGAATGATTGGTTGGAAGAGCAGGGGATAGCAGGACTGGGTAGTAATTTCAGCTTCTAGATTCTTCCATCTTTTCTGGTATTTAAACCCTGTGTCTGCAGGGGGCTGTGCTTGTTTTTACCAGGCTGAGGAGTGGTAATTCATCACTGTGACAAAGCAGAAATTCCCTAAGGCTCCAAGAACAGAATTGATTTCATTGAACTGCACATCTTAACACTTATAGTTGGCTATACAGCTAATCCACTATATTTTGCACTGTTATAAAGCTTTTTTTACGGTTTCACTGCATTTTTGTACTGTTTTATACTGTTTTAACTACATTTTTATTGCTAGATAGTATTTCATTACTGTAATTGCATTTTTATTGAATCACTTAACTGTAAACTGCTTTTTCATATGGAGAGTTGCATTTTCTGTTTGTGAGTGCTCTATCTGTGCTTTGTGGTGCATTTTTGTGAGGTTTCTGTCTTCTAGTCGGGTAGCATAGTCTGGATAGAGGCCTGCTGTTATCCAGGCCTGGTTGTTTTGCTTGTGGAGCTTCTTGTGTTTTTGGCAGCCATTTTATGCTGGTAATGGCTTGTCTTCTCTGGTAGTGAGAGTAACAGGGCTGATTGACCTTCTCTACCATGAGTCATTGGTTGAAAGAGCAGGGGCTACCAGGATTGGATAGTAATTCGAGCTTCTAGATTCTTCCATCTTTTCTGGTATTTAAACCCTGTGTTTGCAAGGTGTTGTGCTTGTTTGCTCATTGTTAACTGCTGCTGCGCTGTTTTAATCCATTGTGAGTTATCTCAGTTGCATGTTTTCCCCTACCAGCACTTCTATGCAACTGATGCCCTCCCCTGCAACTACTGTGATTTTATCCAGCCCTACTCACACCTATAGGTACTCTATTCTGATAGTACTTACTCTACCATCCTTTAGCTCTCTTCCACAGATTCTGACAACCATGGACAGACAATTTCCTGTGGTTTCTCCTGTTAGTCTTGTTGATATGGACATCCTGAGGCAGTGTAGCAACTGTCTCATGTACACGGACAACCTTCTTCTTCTTCTGCCACTAGGAAGACCATATGTGAGAGATGCAATTACATTAAGAACCTAGAAACCTTGCTATCTCAATCACAAGCCACTGCATCCAGCACTGAGAAGGCTGTCTGCACAAACACCACACCTCTAACACCACCCACCCCTGTACAGTACATTCCTACATATGTGGAGATTCACAACAAAACCATACCCAAACAAGAGAGCTCCGAGGCAAAAGCTCACACGCACATCACAACCTACCTCACCAAGCACCACACATAGTACACATGCCTGTGTCTCACAGCTTCTAAGGCCCAGCCACAAACCCAATATACTAGTCATAGGAGACTCTATCGTCAGATACACAGATGTGCCGCTCACAAGGCTAGACAAGGGGAAAGTCATGGTAAGTTGCTTGTCAGGTGCTAGAATCCACTATATCACTCACACACTCAAGTCTCTCAACAACAGGTACTGTTATGACTCTGTCATAGTTCATGTTGGTGTGAATGACTTAAGAAGTACCTCTCTGGACTATATGAAGAGATTGAGTTTGCTGAATATGTGACCCGGGCAGGTATGTCCCTCGCCTTAAGCAGCATCCTTCCATCACCCAGAATGATGCCTCAGTACAAACAGAAAATTACTGACTTTAACAATTGGCTTAGCTTCTGGTGTCATTCCAAGGGGATCCAGTACCTGACAGCCTGGGGAAGACATGACTGACAGACCAGAGATGGCCTTCATCTGTCTCCTCTGAGCTTCAGGCATCTGGCAAAGGCTCTTGCCTCCTCATAGTGCCTTTTTTAGGCAAAGTCATGAGGACAAAATTACCAACGTGAAAAATTCTTCTAAATGAAATTTAAAGGTCATGCTGCTAAACGCTAGGAGTCTTAACATAAAGCTGCACTCATTGCAAGCATTCCTCACCCTGGAAGATGCTGGCATTTGTGCAGTTACTGAAACCTGGTTCAAAGCTAAGGACAGCACCCCAGCCTTAGCAGGTTACTTGTCCTACCATACTTTCAGACCCCAAACAGAGGAATACAAAGCCAGAGGAGGTGGAGTTTCAATATTTATCAAACACATACACACCTCCAGGCTGCTCAAACAGTATGACGCACAGCAGACACTCCAGGTGCAGTTAACTGTTGACAAAACACCTAATCAAATCATAGCTAGCTACAGACCCCCAACCATGACTCAGAAAGCCCACTCCACCTATCTGGACTTACTTGAATCCATCAAGATTCAACTCTCTACCCTGATCCTGGGTGACTTTGACTACCAGACAATAGAGTGGAAGACCTATTCTAGCTCAAATACGAATGCCCAGAAATTCCTCAACTTTGTCAGTGCTAATGCACTGGATCAGCTAGTCGACACCCCTACAAGAGGTGAAAATATCCCGGACCTGGTACTAACCAACATGAGTAGCCACTGTAGCACCCCTACAGTGTCATCCTCCTTGGTAAGATCCAACCATAAAACAATCACTTTCAAAGTCACCATCTCCCCTGATCCCCTCCCCCTTGCCAGGGTCAAACAAAAAAACTTTCCCAAAGCTGACTACAACCTTCTGAGAGCAGGTATAAGCAGCTTCACAGCCATCATCCCTTCAGCTGGAAAAAGCACTGATGTCCAAGCCTATACCAAAAAACTATATGAGCACCTATACAGCTGCATGGACTCAACAATACCTGACAAGACCAAATCACCTTCCTCAAGGAAAAGTAAACCTGTCTGGTGGACAGCAGCAATAAACAGACTCTATAATAAAAGGAAACAAATTGTGTCCAGGACCGAGAAGGAGCAGGTGTCAAGTTGGAAGCAATATCTCCTTTGTCTGAACAAGCAAATAAGGTCACTGGTGAAATCCTCTAAGGCTAACTTTGAGTTCAAATTAGTCACATCCACTAAGGACAATCACAAGGCCTTCTTTGCATACGTCCACAATCTCAACGGTAACTCCAAAATCTGCTCTGAACTGGTGGTCAAGAATACCACATACACAAATGCCATAGATATAGCCAAGCTGCTAGCAGACAAGTTCAGTGAAAACTTCACCCACCTGTCCCCCCATCAGTAAACCAGGACATTCCCCCCTCCCCTCATCACCAGTGAGCAGATTATTAATGCCCTCTTAAAGGCAAGAAATACAGCCTCCATGGGAGTGGGAGTCAACAACATCCCTGGCTGTGTACTACATGAACTCATGCAAGAGCTCTCAGCACCACTAGGCACCCTATTCGACCAAAGCCTGAGCACTGGCTTCATCCCAGCAGAATGGAGGACAGCCACTGTCATCCCTCTGCACAAAGGTGGAGCATCCACTGACCCAGGCAATTACAGGCCCATCAGCCTAACTAGCCTGATCTGCAAAGTTATGGAATGCATTATCATGGACCTTATAAACAAGGACGTTGGCAACCTCCAAATGCTTGATCCCACACAGTCTGATTTTGTCAAAGGGAGATCATGCCTGTTAAACTTGGTTGCCTTCTTTGAAACCATCACCAAAGCCATGGATGAGGGCAAGACAGTGCACACCACCTACCTTGACCTAGCCAAAGCCTTCAACACTGTTCCCCACTCAGGCATAATAGATACACTCTCCCAGCTAGGCATCAACATGTTACCAGATGGGTAGCTAACTGGCTCACTGATAAAACCCACTCAGTCAAAATAGGGGAAGCCACCTCTACTAGTAGACCTGTAACAAGTGGAGTAACCCAAGGATCGGTCTTGGGGCCTCTTTGGGATATAGTTTTCTGAGGTGCAAGCCAAAACCAGTGGTCTGTGGCTGACCAGGTTTGCAGATGACTGCAAGCTGGGCACTGTCATAAATTCCCCTAGTGATGTGAACATCCTCCAAGAGGGCCTTAACCAAACTAATGACTGGTGCCAGAAGCATAGCCTCAAACTGAATGCCAAGAGATGCATCATTATCCCCTTTGGGGAAAATGGTGTTCCCACTAATTATCACATTAATAACAACGTATTAAGTATGCAATCAGTTTTGAGGGACTTGGGCAGCCAAGTTGATAGCAACCTGGCTTTTGACCACCATGTTGCCTCTGTTGCATGGAAGGCTTTCTACATGACCCATCTCATAAGTAAGGGTATTTCATCCAGGAACAAGGAGGTCATAACATCCCTGTACTCCTCCCTTATCAGACCCATTGTCGAGTACAATGCCCCCTTCGGCATGTACCTTGCCAAGCACATGCAGCAGTTGGAGAGACCACAGAGGTTCCTGACCAGGAACATTCAAGGTCTGAAACACCTATCCAATACAAACAGGGTAAATGCCCTGTCCCTCTACTCAGTCTCATATAGGCAGGTCACAGGTGACCTGTGTCTGGCATACAAGGCCGCCTCAGATTCAGCCTTGATGAAGTTGCTGTATATCCGTAAGTCAAACTCCACTCGCACAACCCGCACGAAAGGTCTCAACCTGGTCTGCGACATTAACAGAACTTGTTAGCGTGGTAAATTTGTGTCCCAATGCTTCCCCCATCTGTGGAACAAACTCCCTCTTCATCTCAAGCAGAGTACCTAACTAGCCCTCTTTAAGACAAACCTGGACGACTGGATGGGAAACAGAAAATATACCCCTGGGATCCCACCTGTGTCCCTGCTGGACAGGGAAAACAGGTGCTGACTTTGTGGGAACATGGGTGAAATTCTTGGCCAATAGCCTAGTTTTATCCTATGAACCTGTGGAAGGGAAAGAACAGTTGTGTACCTACCATAAATGTAGATGTTCACACTGCTGCAGTCATTACACTTGGGTTATCCTGCCGTCAGGCGGTCCCGCAGTCGGCCATAGTTCCAAAGTCTCGGTCCGGCGTTGGTTGCTGTCGCTTCTTCCCTGACGTCAGTGCGCCAGGGGTATATAAGATGCATTCGACGCCATTTTCGTCAGTTTTTCTTGCCCCAGATGTCAGGCGCCCCCAAGTAGGTAGGCAATACATATTGCTAATAAAAACTATATATAAAATAAAAGCAATACCTTCAGTTACAAGCAAATACACCGCAAAGGTTGTATAGGATAGAAAGGTATAGATAAGTCCAGCTAGGACAGAGGGGATGGAGGGAGGATAACCTGGACTGCAGCAGTGTGAACAGTCAAACATCTACATTTATGGTAGGTACAAAACTGTACTATATTCATCGTGTTACACTGCTGCAGTCATTACACTTGGGTAGAATCCCAAAG